>NC_069502.1:665435336-665595336 GCF_027579735.1 Bombina bombina | reverse complement strand
TTACACGTACTCTAAGCCCCCTAATAAAATAACAAACCCCCCCAAAATAAAAAAATGCCCTACCCTATTCTAAATTAAAAAAGTTCAAAGCTCTTTTACCTTACCAGCCCTGAAAAGGGCCCTTTGCGGGGCATGCCCCAAAGAATTCAGCTCTTTTGCCTGTAAAAAAAACATGCAATACCCCCCCCAACATTACAACCCACCACCCACATACCCCTAATCTAACCCAAACCCCCCTTAAATAAACCTAACACTAAGCCCATGAGGATCTTCCTACCTTATCTTCACCATGCCAGGTTCACCGATCGCTCCAGGCTCCGAAATCTTCATCCAAGCCCAAGCGGGGGCTGGCGATCCATAATCCGGCTGAAATCTTCTATCAAGCGGCGGCTGAAGAGGTCCAGAAGAGGCTCCAAAGTCTTCATCCTATCCGGGAAGAAGAGGAGATCCGGACCGGAAACCATCTTGATCCAAGCGGCATCTTCTATCTTCATTCGATGAGGAACGGCTCCATCTTGAAGACCTCCAGCGCAGATCAATCTTCTTCTTCCGACGTCCAACTGTAGAATGAAGGTTCCTTTAAGGGACGTCATCCAAGATGGCATCCCTCGAATTCCGATTGGCTGATAGGATTCTATCAGCCAATCGGAATTAAGGTAGGAAAATTCTGATTGGATGATGGAATCAGCCAATCAGAATCAAGTTCAATCCGATTGGCTGATCCAATCAGCCAATCAGATTGAGCTCGCATTCTATTGGCTGATCGGAACAGCCAATAGAATGCGAGCTCAATCTGATTGGCTGATCGGATCAGCCAATCGGATTGAACTTGATTCTGATTGGCTGATTCCATCAGCCAATCAGAAGTTTCCTACCTTAATTCCGATTGGCTGATAGAATCCTATCAGCCAATCGGAATTCGACGGATGCCATCTTGGATGACGTCATTTAAAGGAAACGTCATTCGGCGAGTAGGCGTCGGTAGCAGAGGTTGGATCAGCGTCGGCTGGAAGATGATGGCTCCGGAAGAAAGAAGGTTGAAGATGCCGTTGATAGAAGAATTCAGCCGGATCATGGACCTCTTCAGCTCCCGCTTGGATGAAGACTTCAGCCGGATCATGGACATCTTCAGCCCCCCACTTGGGCTTGGATCAAGACATCAGAGCCAGGACGGATCGGTGTGATACCCGGCGAGGTGAAGATAAGGTAGGAAGATCTTCAGGGGCTTAGTGTTAGGTTTATTTAAGGGGGGTTTGGGTTAGATTAGGGGTATGTGGGTGGTGGGTTGTAATGTTGGGGGGGGGGGTATTGTATGTGTTTTTTTTACAGGCAAAAGAGCTGAATTCTTTGGGGCATGCCCCGCAAAGGGCCATTTTCAGGGCTGGTAAGGTAAAAGAGCTTTGAACTTTTTTAATTTAGAATAGGGTAGGGCATTTTTTATTTTGGGGGTCTTTGTTATTTTATTAGGGGGCTTAGAGTAGGTGTAATTAGTTTAAAATTGTTGTAATATTTTTCTAATGTTTGTAAATATTTTTTTATTTTTTTGTAACTTAGTTCTTTTTTTATTTTTTGTACTTTAGTTAGTTTATTTAATTGTAGTTATTTGTAGGTATTGTATTTAATTAATTTATTGATAGTGAAGTGTTAGGTTTAATTGTAGATAATTGTAGGTATTTTATTTAATTAATTTATTTATAGTGTAGTGTTAGGTTTAATTGTAACTTAGGTTAGGATTTATTTTACAGGTAATTTTGTAATTATTTTAACTATTTTAGCTATTGTACCTGGTTAAAATAATTACAATGTTGCCTGTAAAATAAATATTAATCCTAAAATAGCTACAATATAATTTTAATTTATATTGTAGCTATATTAGGATTTATTTTACATGTAAGTATTTAGCTTTAAATAGGAATAAATTATTTAATAAGAGTTAATTTATTTCGTTAGATTTAAATTATATTTAACTTAGGGGGGTGTTAGTGTTAGGGTTAGACTTAGCTTTAGGGGTTAATACATTTCTTATAGTAGTGGTGAGCTCCGATCGGCAGATTAGGGGTTAATTATTGTAGGTAGCTGGCGGCGACGTTGTGGGGGGCAGATTAGGGGTTAATAAATATAATATAGGGGTCGGCGGTGTTAGGGGCAGCAGATTAGGGGTACATAACTATAATGTATGTTGCGGCGGTGTACGGAGTGGCAGATTAGGGGTTAATAATAAAATGCATGGGTCAGCGATAGCGGGGACGGCAGATTAGGGGTTAATAAGTGTAAGGTTAGGGGTGTTTAGACTCGGGGTTCATGTTAGAGTGTTAGGTGCAGACGTAGGAAGTGTTTCCCCATAGAAAACAATGGGGCTGCGTTAGGAGCTGAACGCTGCTTTTTTGCAGGTGTTAGGTTTTTTTTCAGCTAAAACTGCCCAATTGTTTTCTATGGGGGAATCGTGCACAAGCACGTTTTTGAAGCTGGCCGCGTCCGTAAGCACCGCCGGTATCAAGGGTTGCAGTGGCGTTAAATTATGCTCTACGCTCCCTTTTTGGAGCCTAACGCAGCCCTTCTGTGAACTCTAAATACCAGCGGTATTTAAAAGGTGCGGGGGAAAAAAAGCACGCGTAGCTAACGCACCCCTTTGGCCACAGTACTCTAAATCTAGCCGATAGTATAACTTAACGGTATAGTTGCCCATAAGGGACTGATGGCATAACATGGAGAGGGAAAAGAATTATTTAAACTTGTGGGTAGATAATGTCCAGTACAACACTTATAGACAAATATAAAGTTATGAGAACATCTAGCCAACTCCAGAATTTGGATCAGCTAAGTCGGATCGATCAAGTTCATAGATGCGGCTCAGAGTTTGTCTCAGAACCCTTCCGAGTTCAAGCAGTAAGGTAGAAGAGACCCCCGTGGGCTGATAATGTGATCTGATAAGTTCGGCAGGTAAAATTAAGTCCCCTGTGGGAATTCTCATTCCACCCCAGCTGGAGACCATTTGAGTGCAGGAAGTATGCGGGTCTGCCATAGTTACGGTAGTGTATAATGTGTCGTCTGACCCGCTATCAAATAATGTCCCAGTGTCTAGGAGCTTAACGTGGGGGGACTCACCAGCAAACTCTGAGGTATTCTAGCCACTAGATGCTTCATCCTCTCGTAGAGCCAGCGTTCTCGCGATCTGATGGGGAACCTCCAACCTTCCGTGCTGTAGGGCTGTTTGTGAGATTTGTGGAAGAGATCTGGCTAGTTCCATTACCACTAACAGGCTTTGCCGGAGGTCTGTAAAGTGATCGTCCCATTGTTGGAGAATCATTAACTCCCTCTCATCCATGTGCTCCATGTCGCTGTTAAAGCAATATTGAATATGCTGAGGCCCAGATACCAGCAAGGGAAACAGGAAGGGGGGGAGGCTAGGGGGATCAGCAGCTCCGAATGCACGATACAGGATTTTATGTGTCCAACAGGCTAATATGTTAGAAGTAAGGTAAGGAGTAGTCCGTTTGCAGGTCCAGATTTTCTCCCATCAGACTGTCACCTGTTGTTCGTTTTGTAGAACTATGTTAAGATATTCTACCTTGCTGCGTTACAAAGTGAGGGTTAAGATGGCATTGTGGTTTTGAGAGCTTCGGAGCTGCTTCATGTAGGAGCACTGCGCCAGATTTATGTCTCTTGGGTGGCTGCTTAATGGACTGAAGTATGTTCACACAAAGGATAAGTTAAGGTAGAGCAGTAGATTGTTTTTCCGTGAAAAAACAGCTTTTTGGTTATTTGATATAGGACTTGGTCCAGGAGCTCTAAATGAAAGCGTCCATTCCAGTCGGCAGTTGGCTCCGCCCCCCGAAAATTATATTTTTTAATAAAAAGTCTATTTATGAGTATAGTAGTTTATGTTAATATGTTTTTGATGTGTTTTGTGAAAAAAAATGTCACCTTACAGTTTAATTCAGGTCTAAATTCACGCTAAATATTCTCGTGCAGTTTTTAGCTTGCACTTGAGTGCAACTATAACTTTCAACATGTAATACCAGAAACTATAACTTTCAACACGTAAATGAAACTATAACTTTCAACATGTAATACCAGAAACTATACTTTTCAACATGTAATACCAGCGCTATTTAACACATGTGACCCATTTTCAATTGTAATCTAGGCCATATAGTTTTAGAGGCAGGGGGTTATTGCATTGGAGGTTGTGGTAGTTTAGGGATCAATAGTACCAGGGCCATCTTTAATATTGACTGGACCCTGGGCAAAAATGTTCTTGGGCCCCCCTCCCACCCCATGCAATTTCGCTCTCCACCCCAACATCCCAAAAAACAACTAAATCAATTTTTTTTTTTTATTATTATTATTATTATCCCAGCGGTGGATCATCCACTACTGGGCTAATCATTTAAAAAAAATGAAATAAATTGCAATATGTGAAACTGGACCTAAGCAGTACTAATAAGTAAATAATTATATAAATTCCTCCACTGTGGATTCATTTAATATTCTTTTGAATGTGATTCTGGTGTGAGGTTTGCTGGTTAAAGAGATTTAGGGCAGCCAACAGGAGCAAAGCAAAGTAAAGACTGAGGAGGAAGCATGGAGGTGCAGACAAATATAAGTTTACTGACTGGAACAGCAGAACTACTATGGGAAGCTGTAAAATCTGAGACAGAGAGAAAATAAAAACTATAAAAATAAACCTTACATTAATGTGTGAAGTATCAGCATGACACTATACATCAGCCACAGCAGCACATGTCGCTTCTTTGCTAGGAACAAATTCCCTCTCACCCTGCACTAGACAATGCTGCATGGGGAGGGGCATGTGTGCACTCACTTATTCTTCCCACTGACACCTTTCTACAAAGCACTGTTCCCCTAACAAACTTCAGTTAGTTGATCTTAGGGCCACAGCAGAAAGAGCAGGGCTAAGGGGACCAGTAGACTGGATGCTGTCTGTCCAAGGCTGCATGGATACAGTGTGAGATGAGTCACACAACCTCAAGACTGAAGAGAGATGCTCAGATGCTCAAATCCTCACGTGCCTGTCGCACCAGCTGCATGCGCCTACAGTCAGCCCTACCCAGAAACAATCCAAGCAACGAGAGCAGTTACCTGGTAACAGTGGTAACCCCAGGTAACAGTGGTAACCCCAGTAGGACCTTTTCTGATGCAGTGGAAATGGCTGGATGCCGAGTTAGGGCTTTGCATTCAGTGCTGCACAGTGCACATCTAAAACAGCACATGGCAATAGCTTGGCATGTCACATGACACCGGCACGGTCTGGCACAGTTTTTAAAAAATTTTTTATATATATATAAGCAGAGTACTTTTGACTGTGACAGTATTAGGACTGTGTGTGTTCCCCATGTCACATCAGCAGTCTGGTATGAACCATAAAAAAAAAAATACATTTTTTTTTTTTTTTTTACTCTTGGGCCCCTCAACAGAGACTGGGCCCTGGGCAGCTGCCCCTTTTGCCCTGTGTTAAAGACGGTCCTGAATAGTACCAAAAGCCTTTTCCAGCATCTATGTGAAGGAAAAAGTGTGCGCACTGCAGAGGTTACGGTGTATACTCACAATATTAATACAAGGAATCACAGCACTACCACTTAGAGCAAAATATGCTCAGATTTTAATAAGTTTAGGTATTAATAGTGAAGGGGAGCTTGTTTGCAATGTAGTCACAGTTAAGGGGTCGATGTGTTGTTGGGGTTCAGGCAGTATATTGACTCATAGGGTTAGTGCTGGTGTGGACTGGTACCAATTGCAGTAACAGTTTACACCAGCTTTCCAAAGCAATATTTCAAGCTATTTATTTGTTGCACTGTTCATGCAACTCTAATCTTGTAATATCAAGGTAAGTGGGGACAGCAACATAATTAGTGCTTCCCATTATAATTATGGAATGCGTTAATTTTAGCACTGGCACAAAACAAGTCTTTGGTTACTTTTTTGAACCAGTAACTTATATTACAAAAATGAGTGATACTCATTGTGCAACGGAGAGCATAAAATAACGCACCTCTCACAATATCATTCAATTTGTAATATAGGTCATATAAACTAGCGCCCATGATGAAAAAATTACAATACAGTTTCAAACAAGAAAATCAGTAGTTGAGAAAGACCCCCACAAGTATTAATTTCTACCAATTTATATAGTTTTGTGGCAATGCTTGTTAGCACTCAAATTGTTAAGATTAAAGGGACATAATACCCATACAATTTCAAACAAATTTCCATTTTATTATTTTAAATTTGCTTATCGTTTGTTAAATGAGCAGCAATGCACTACTGGGACTAAACTGAACACATTGGGTGAGCCAATGACAAAAGACATGTATGTTTTGTCTGATGAAACAGCTAGACGTAGTTGAGAAATATGTTGCAAATTTTATTGGCTTGAATAAATGTATACATTTTTAGACAATTATTTGGCATGCGGTCTGTGTTTTCCATACTAACAGAATAATAAAGCTGCATGACCAACTGTGGAGCAACAGAGGTTGTTGGGGGTCCAGTTGGCTGATTTCTGTTGAATATCAGCCTGCTTTTGTTACATGTAGTACTTACACAAATGTAACTTATTTGGCTATTCAAATATTTTGTATACCTTGCAGAGATATGCTATGTGGTACCCCTTGTTTTCTTGCTTTTCATGGACTTCCATCCGTCCAGCTTAGACAGTGTGAGTTGTCAGCAGCCATTAATACTTCAAGGTAGATTCCACTTTGTGTTATTCACCAATGTGGGTGAAGCATTTTAGCACATCAGTGATTTTGTACACTTTATTATAGGTGGACTTCTGTGCTTTCCCATACATTGTGTCTTTTAGGAGACACTATATTCCGTTTTCTTTGTGAACATTTCCAATTTACTTCTATTATCTAATTTGCTTTGTACTCTTGGAGTCCTTTGATGAAAATCATATTTAGGTATGCTCAGGAGTAGCAATGCATCACTGGGAGCTATTTGCTGACTGGTGTCTGCACATATATGCCTCTTAATATTGGCTCACCAAAAGTGTTCAGCTAGCTGTCAGTAGTGCATTGCCTATCTTTCAACCAAGGATATAAAGAGAATGAAGCAAATTTGATACTAGAAGTAAACTGGAAAGCTGTATGCTTTATCTGAATCAGGAAAGGAAAAAAATGTGTTTCATGTCCCTTTAATAACCACAGGTGAGTCCCTCTAAACTCTGCATTAAGCTATGAGAAGAATGATTAAAGGGACATAATACTCATATGCTAAATCACTTGAAACTGATGCAGTATAACTGTAAAAAGCTGACAGGAAAATATCACCTGAGCATCTCTATGTAAAAAAGGAAGATATTTTACCTCACAATTTCCTCAGCTCAGCAGAGTAAGTTCTGTGTAAAAAGTTATACTTCACCTGCTGCCCTGCTGCAGGTAAAAAATAAAATAAAAAATGAAGAAATGAACAGCAGCCAATCAGCATCAGCAGTGCTGAGGTCATGAACTCTTACTGTGATCTCATGAGATTTGACTTAACTCTCATGAGATTTCATAGTAAGCTTCCTTTACCTGATTGGTGAAATCATATGAGAGTTCACAAGGCTCATCCTTTCAGCTGTCCCAGGACAGACATACTAAAATGCTGCTTAGAAATCCTTTACAATGGGAGGTGGCTACTGAGTAAGTATTGAGGTAAAATATCTTTCTTTTTTACATAGAGATGTTCAGGAGATATTTTCTAGTCAGCTTTTTACAGCTATGCTGCATCACTTTCAAGTGTTTAAACATTTGGGTATTATGGCCCTTTAACTATTCTAGTTGTTTATAGATGAACTTACATTTCTCAAATACATATGAGAATATAGTAACCAGTTTATATATTACCTGTAAAACGTATAGAAATAAAGTTGCACCAAGAGACTGCAGCTGTATTTTCATAGGCACAAAAGGATATAGAAGCTTTGTTGCACTCTTCACCAACTGATTTAATGAAAGCAAGTATTCACTGGAACTGAATGGGAAAAAAAGCATTGTAGTATATTGTACATTACATTTCTGAATCTGAACAGCTGGAGTTGATAAAGTCTTAACATAAAACCCAGTTGCCTCATAAAATTCCTCATTTTATATTAATGTAAAGTATCAAAACTAAAGTGCTTTATTTTATACACTCCATCCCTGAGTCCAGCACATCGTCGAACAAATGTGAAGCACTAATACTCTTGGGTTTTATTGCAAACCATTATTGCAATCAATTAAACCGCTTCCTTCTGTTGCAACTCCTAAAAATGTGTTTTGCTCTTTTTATTAGCTGTATTTTTCAGTTGTATTAAAACAGTTATTTTGTTTTGTTTTTCTGCCCTTATCTGTGCTATTTTCATTTGGTGATAGTTGTTCTTCAATTAAAGCCAACTTATGTTCTTCTCATAAACTATGTCTTTTGATCTATTGAGGCAGGTAGAGGTTTGTTGTCATAAAATATACAATTCTTCTAGTTTCCATTTATGTCTTTTTATTTTGTTTCTAAACAGCTTCTTCCTAAATTTTGTAGTAAACTAGTTTAAGAATATTACAAGACAAAATTAATTCAAATATGCTTTCTTCCATTTATTATTATGTGTATTTTCATACTCACTGAAAATATTATTTCCTGCATATAAGTGAAATTTACATCTGTTGTATTATGTTGTTCTCGGGAAGGTTTCTTTAACTTTTCTTGACAATGAATTATATGTTGAACAAGATTGTAGTCTTATAAGCAGGAACTCCCATGTGCATCAAATTAACAGTGGTATCAATTTAAATTAAAAAAATCTAATTCCAACATTGTAAATGGTTAAAAACATAAATCACATTTTGGTCAACAATCACTTCATTGATTTGGAATGTAAGATTCCTTAATTTGTTCATTCATAAATTGTGTTTATGAATAAATTAATAATTCAGTCAACATCATTTGGTGTCACACCTTGCCAAAACTTCCTTTATGACCAGTCACATAAGTAAAATAGCAAGTCTCTGTAATGCTGTATTGGGAACCTCTCTCTTCAACTTCTTCTCCCTTTTCCTATTATACTCTGGGGGAAATATCATATTCCGCTTGCAGCAATGTACGCTGCCTTTTGCAAACAAAGACTAAAGGGACAGACAACACTAAAATTGTTATTGTTTAAAAAGATAGATAATGCCTTTCCTACCCATTCCCCAACTTTGCACAACCAACATTGCTAAATGAATACACTTTATAACACTTAAACCCCTAAATTCCTGTCTGTTTCTAAGCCACTACAGACAGTCTCTTAAGACATGCTTTTTTATTTGCTTTTCACAACAGGAGACTGCTAGTTCATGTGGGCCATATAGATAACATGTGCTCACGCCCGTTGAGTTATTTAAGACAAACACAGGACTAATTGGCTAAAATCCAAGTCCATAGATACTAAATAAAAAGTCATGTGATCAGGGGGCTGGAAGAAAGTTCCTAGATACAAGGTAATCACAGAGGTAAAAAGTACATTAATATAACTGTGTTGGTTATGCAAAACTGAGGAATGGGTAATAAAGGGATTATTTATCTTTTAAAACAATACAAATTCTGGTATAGTCTGTCTCTTTAAAAAGACTATATTTTTGGAAGCCAAACTAAAGCACCCTTTTCCCTCCTCTATTTGAGAATAGAGGCTAAAAAAGTGTATTGGATGCATAAATAGTGCTTATAATCCAAGCGGAGGCAGCAGACTAGACAAATGAGAAGTAAAAGATAAAAAAATCTCACCACATACCAGATAAAAGTGGCATCTTGAGCAAAAAAGGAAAGTAAGAAGTTAATAGCAGATCATTTAAAAAGAGGCAGGAAAGAACCCAGCAACTATAAATGTATCAGAGGCTAACCAGAATGTTGCAAGTAGAAGGAGACTGGAGATGTATAGAGCAGAATATACAATGTAAACCACATAAGGAAAGAAAGTTTTCTGTTTAAGCATAGACAAGAAGGAACTAAACAGGTACAAAGTAGTGAGATCATTATATATTACCAGTAAAGTAAGTGGCAGACAAAACAACTGCTACAAATAGGGAACACATACCTAAGGCATAAGATGAAACAAATAAATCTGACTAATAAGTCAGATCTATAACGTATCTACTATTAGGGTAATTTTAGAAGATCAGTGAAAAGCATATTGTCTAAAACACAATTCACCAAGGACAAGCAATTTAGAGAAGAAAAAAAATCCTGGTCCCCAGTGGCACAATCTTAGAACTGCAGTTTAAGCATCCATGTACATAAAAGCTACCTGTTCTACAAATGTTCAGAATGTGGCCAACCACTAAGAAGCACAGTGTTGCATATTTTTTTGGTTAATGTTCTTGAAAGCAATGTTTAGCTCTGTGGGGAGAAGTCAAATAAAAGTATTCAGAGCCAGTTGCTTATAGGATAAATATTAAAAAGGCTCAGGGTCTTTATTAACTTGGCAATTTACCATCCCTAAGTTATTATTCTTGGGGTACTGGAGGCATCACTAAAAGAGCTAAGAATCTCCCAGATTGTTACTGTCCCACTCTATCTGTTTCCTCCAGTTCACCAGTGTTCAGGTCCTCAGTAATTCTCCTGATCATGTCTCTTTTGAATACCCCAGGTCTCATCCCATCCTCATTTTTTAGCCAGATATTGTATTGGCAAATCTAGACTGACAGTGTAGAGTCTGATGTTTTTGGCAATGTACCTGAGTGACTTGAGGGCCATCATAAACTGTGCAATGTTTCCTACTGAAAGTGTTGCACAGAGGACATGGAATGTAGATACATCCACTGCTCCAGAATTCTCTCCATCATTTTCAAATTAAAATTCAAACTCATTACTATGTCCTGCCTTCTGATCCTCTATAATCTCTCCTTTAAATTAATTTGTCCAGCCCATTCCAGTTTTCCACTATAGAACTATTAGATTCTATATCCAAGTTACACTGCACATGTCCAAAAAGTCAGCCTTCTTTTCCTACCATATTATAAAGTTTGGTTGTTTTCTTACACAGATGAATGTTCTTGATTGGCTAAAATAAAACAAACAAAATATCCCCCCTTTAATGTGAACTTCATTGCCTTTATAATCAGTTATATTCCCTACTTTGGGATTATAGGTTCTTCTTTAACATATATTTGTTTGTTGGCTAGCACTAATTAGTGTAAATGTTATTGTTGACATTACAGGCATATATAAGTTTAAATGTCAATGAGTGTCTATTTAACTAGTTCATAGAGGGCATCATTAGTCTAAATAAGACAGGGAAGTCTATACCTGCTTGTCTGCCTACTCACTCTTTTAATTTCCACACTTAAGGACACTGTTCTTCTAGAGCTTTAACATAAATTAGAAAAGCAAAATATCTTCACTCTACTCCATTGTGTATCCCCCTATATGTTTGTAGCAGTAACAGAGGCATATAACATGTTTGGTTGCCACCAGAGCACAGTAGGCATTCTAACAGTTTACAAAGAGCTGACTGTTCTATCCAGCTACTGTAAGCAAATATTTTTTTCATGTTCACATTAAGGATGAGTTTCTGATGAAGGTGATAACCAAAATAATCAATACAACTGATTTGTGGATATTTTAGTGTATTTCTATATAACTATGACAGAAAAACCATTTAAACTAAATATCAATATGCATAAATAATGATAACATTTTGAGTAATAAATTAAAACCTAGTAACAATAAAAGTGAATGGCCAAGTAAAATATGAAAATGAATCATTCATATATAATAAAACAGTTTTGTTTTTGTCCACCACTGCTGTCCAAGGGTTAAATATTATTGTAATAAAACTTGAATTTTGGATAAAATAGTATAAGCCTGCAAACCAAACAATTAAATGGACAGTCTAGTCAAAAATAAACTTTTAGGATTCAGAAAGGGCATGTAATTTTAAACAATTTTGCAATTAACTTTTATTATATTAAGTTTACTATGAAATCTCATGAGACCACAGCAAAGCATAGCAGACCTCAGCACCTCTAATTCTGATTGGCTATTTTTTTTATTTTTTTTTTAAACTTGCAGCTGGACAGTAGCTGAAGTATAACTGTTACCAGAGTACTTACTATGGTGAGCTGAAGAAATTTTGAGTTCAAATATCTTCTTTTTACATAGAGATTTTCAGATGACATTTTCCTGTTAGCTTTTTACAGTTATGCTGCAGCACTTTCAAGTGATTTAACATATGAGTATTATGTCCCTTTAACTAAATTTGTGAGGGACTCTCAGATCAAGAAACTACAGCTAATCAGTTCCCAAGAAGAACAAACTAGTTATATATAAGACATGTCTATAATTGATACCAAAGTTAATAGCAGAAGAAAGGATTTTATTATAATGAAAACTGAATCATTTAATCATCCACTTGATTATTATCACACAATTATTTTCCTGAAATATGAGTTAATGGTTTTAATGACTTAGTAATAATGTAGACGCATAACTTGCATCCTCATGAATGAAAAGGTTTCACATTATTGGAGTTTTAGAGCTGTGAACATTTGAAATGTAGGAATTTAGAAATAAATCATATTAACTTTTTAAAGTTATATGAAATAAAAAAATGATCATTTGTGAATCAGAGCATACGATTCAACCAACTTTTTTTGAAAAGCAAGGACATATGCTTAGGACCCGGCCCATATCTGGAGCACTATATAACAGCAGTTTTGCTAGAATGTTATCCATTAGCAAGAGAGCACTAGATGGCAGCACCATTTCCTGCCATTTAGTGCTCCAGATGCCTACCAAGGTATCTCTTCAACACAGAATATAATGGGAATGAAGCAAATTTGATAATAGAAGAAAACTGGAAATATTTATTTTTTAAATGGTAATCTTTTTCTGAATCACAAAAGAAACATTTGGGTTTCATATCCCTTTAAAACACAATGGGCCAGATTAAAAGTTGAGCGCAAAATATTGCTTCCATGAAAGCGATATTTGCACTCAACTTAGTAATACCAGTGCACGCAAACATGGCCAATGTGATAGAAGTGAGTGGTGCCACGCATTGTACAGAAGCATTGCGCTCACAAGATAGCACTTCCTTAGGTTCCAATGGGATAATTATTCTCATGCCACGTCTCACTAGCGCAACGAAGGGGGTAAGTCACGCATTCCTATTGGCTGATTCGAATCAGCAATAGGAATGAGAGCTGCTTAAATCCTATTGGCTGATTTGAACAGCCAATAGGATTTTAGCAGCCCTAACTCCTATTGGCTGATTTACATTTTTCAGCCAATAGGAATGCAATGGTAACCCCAGTATAAAAGGGGATACCTTGCATTTGAATCCTCAGTGTGTGGCAGACGATTGCATGAAGAGGACCTCCACGTCGGATCGATGAACCTCCGCCAGGACCTCTGTCTGGACCTCCACCTTGGATCTTCACCTGAACCTCCGCCTCCACGCATCGACCGCTCCGCCTCTGCAGGGATGAAGAAGATGCCAGTCCCGTGAGGGATGAAGATGGATCCACCTGGATGAAGATGGAGATGCCCGGGTGAAGATGGAGTTGCTGGGATGAAGATCATTCAAGCGGGACTTCAGCAACTGTGAGTACCTAAAGAGGGGTTAGTGTTAGGTTTTTTTAAGGTTTTTTTGGAGTGAGTTTTTTAGATTAAGGTTTGGGCATTTCTTAAAAGAGCTAAATGCCCTTTTAAGGGCAAGAAAAAGAGCTGAATGCCCTTTTAAGGGCAATGCCCATACAAATTCCCTTTTCAGGGCAATGGGTATATTATATGTTTTTTTAGATAGTTTTTTTTATTTTGTGGGTTTCAGGGAGGTGGGGGTTTGTAATGTTAGTGGGTCTTTGTATTTTTGTTTAGAAAAAGAGTTGATTTCTTTAGGGCAATGCCCTACAAAAGGCCCTTTAAAGGGTTATTGGTAGTTTATTAAAGATTAGGTTTATTTTATTTGTTGTTTTTTTTAAATGGGTATTAGAATATTAATAAGTGTTATTATTTTGTGTGGGTTTTTTTCGTTTTGCAGTGGGGTTTTTATTTTAGAATAGCCTTTTTTTTTTTTAATGGGCAGCATAAGAGCTGAATGCCCATACAAATGCCCTTTTCAGGGCAATGGGTAGATTAGGTTTTACTTTATTTTTATTTTGTGGATTTGGGGGGTAGGGGTTTGTATACTATTAGGGGGGGTTGTTTTTCTTTTGTAGAAAAAGAGCTGATTTCTTTAGGGCAATGCCCTACAAAGGGCCCTTTTAAGGGCCAACAAAAGGCCCTTTTAAGGGGCCTTAGTTGTTTATTATAGATTAGGCTTTTTTTATTTTGGGGTGTTATTTTTTTTTTAAACATGGTATTAGAATAGGAATCATTTTTATTGTTTTGGATAATTTTGTTTGTTATTTTTTGTAATGGTACGTTTTTTTTATTTTTTGTAATGGTAGATTTTTTTTTGTTTGTAATGTTAGGTTTTAGTGTAAGGCAGCTTAGGTTTTATTTCACGGGTAAGTTTGTATTTATTTGAACTAGGTAGTTAGTAAATAGTTAATAACTATTTACTAACTAGTCTACCTAGCTAAAATAAATACTGTACAAACTTACCTGTGAAATAAAAATAAAACTTAAGCTAGCTACAATATAAGTATTCGCTATATTGTAGCTAGCTTAGGTTTAATTTCACAGGTAAGTATGTTATTAGATTTAAATAGGTATTATTTAGTTAATAATTGTAACTTTAATTTAGCTCTATTTTAATTATGTTAAAGTTAGCGGGTTTTAGGTTTAGGGTTAGGGTTATGGTTAGGGTTAGGTTTAGGGTTCTGTTAGATTTAGGGGTTAATATAGTTTAATTTAGGTTGTTGCGATGTGGGGGACTGGCGGTTTAATAGGTTTATTTAGTGTTAGTGATGTATCAGGCCAGTGGTTTAGGGGTTCATAACTTTATTTAGTGGCAGCGATGTCGGGGATCGGCGGAATAGGGCTTAATATCTTAATTATTTTATTTATTTTTTTAAATCAAATTTTTATTGAAAGGAAACAAGTACACTTGCCATAACAAAAGAAGAAACCAAAAAAACAGATAAATTCTCGTATACTTTGTACAATTCTAATTCTGTCTAGAGAGGTTGCTCTCGTGTTCATTATCCTTTAATTTTAAAAGACCTTTGCCTTATCCCTATTAGATGGGAAGGCAATTTCATTCATACAGAAAGAAAGAAAAAAAGAGAGAGGAGAGAAAAAGAAAAAAGAGAAAGAAGAGAGAAAGAAAAAAAAAAAAAGGAGGCACCCATCCCTCTGACTCATTACTCTCTCCGCATCCAGCCGCCCCCAGTCCCCGTCGCCCCACTCAGGATGTTCTATCCACTACTCCGAAACTCAATACCATTCAGGTGGGAATACCCCTGACAGAATTAAGGTTTCAAAGTACTCTGTTCTGCGCAGGCTAGTGATAAGGGAAAATTGTGTATCTCGAGGATAAGATAGTATGACTCTTAACCATGTTGAAAAGTAGGCTGTGATCTTTTTCTTATGTGAAGGTGGTATAGTCATTTGCTCAAAAATTATCTGAGACAACATTGAGTTTAAAAAGCACGAGATCGACAGAGCTTTGTTGCTCTTCCAATTTTTAAGGATAAGGTTGCGCCCTACCATGATCACTGTATTGATAAGGTTACGGTTATTTCTGATATTTTCTTTAGGGGCAAGGAAAAAGATATATCTGGATGTAAATTTTATTCTGTTCTCTAACATCTTATTAATCCAGAACTCGACTTTACGCCAAAACTGTTTAATTTTAGGACAGTCCCAAAAACAGTGGACTATGTCTGCATTTGCATTATTGCATCTGGAACAATTATTACCTCTATTAAAGACATGTTTTGTATGCCATTTAGACATTTTCCTAGGTGTGAGATATGCATTATTCATTAGCTTTAGGTGTGATTCTTTCCAGGATGTAGAAATGGTAGCTTTTTTGACCCATTTAAAACCTGTATATAGTATATCTACAGATACGTCAGGAAAAAGGAAAGGCTATTGATACTCAATTGGCCCTGTTTAGCAAGCATAATCTTGTATAATAAAGTAATGCTGTGGTGGCCAGACTTATAATAAATGAAATATTGTTCAATTTTGCCCCATCCTTCAGTATCGAGGTTTGATATTTTACTATCAGTGATAAAATGTCTAATCTGAAGATAGGCATAAAATTTTTTATTTGACAAAGAAAAAACACTATAGTGGACAAATGTGATAGTTGCTTTTGGAAGAGCAACTTTCAATTTTACCCTAAATGTTGGTGTGAATTTAGCGGCAACGAAAGCACTACAAACTGTGGTTTTACCTCAAAGAAAACCACATATAACTAAAAAGATAGTTGTTAGAATATGGGGATATTTGTATAGTTTGTAGTGCGACTGGAGTAGCTCTGAAACAGATCTACTCAGTCTAAATCTTGCCTAGTGTTTGATACTATGTTAAGATGATTATTTGATACTGTGTAAAACAAATGTAAGTAAAAAGTGTAAGTTTGAATTTACTAGAAGTATAATAATTTCAATCCGTTATATGAAAGACAGATATCTGATATTTAGTAAATAATATATAAGAATTTATTCAGGGTAACTTATAAATACATGCATACAGTAAAATACAGTACGAACATTAAAAGCTAGAACTACCTATTTTTTGACCGGATCCGGAATTAAAATATATTCAATACAAAACAGTTATATAATTTATCTAAAATATATACAGCGTTCCTAGAAATGTGTATGTGATATTATTAACTAGAGCGAAAATGGGACTTACAGTTTATATGTAGAATCCTGCATATATTGATATATACAATACACATGAAATAGAAGAGTATGCAAAAGTGCATTCGCCCGGGGCTTAAAAAAAATTGTTTTAAAAGGTACCTTAAAAAGGAAAAAAATGTTCAAGATTGTTGTACTATACCGGTATAGTTATTCTGTAACGGATTGAAATTATTATACTTCTAGTAAATTCAAACTTACACTTTTTACTTACATTTTGTTTACACAGTATCAAATAATCATCTTAACATAGTATCAAACACTAGGCAAGATTTAGACTGAGTAGATCTGTTTCAGAGCTACTCCAGTCGCACTACAAACTATACAAATATCCCCAAAGAAAAAACACTAGCAAGTTCCTCAAACGTTCTTATTTGAAGGTGGTTATTTAAACATTGGTATACGTTCAATAGACCTTTCTGTGCCCAGACATTATAAACTTCATTAGATAATCCGGGAGTAAATTTTGGATTACCTTGTATTGGAAGTAATGGGGTAATCTCAAATTAATATTAAATAATTTATTTAATTTTTGCCAGGCCTCAATGGTATTGTGTATTATAGTCATGGTTTTAATATCCTTTGGCAACTGAGACACTGGGCAATGTAGCAGGGCTTTTAAAGCATATGGTTTACATAGGTATTTTTCAGTTTGAAAATGTGTGAGATAATTAGCTTCTGTTAGCCAGTCAAATGCTGATCGGGCTAATATAGCAATATTATATTTTTTAATATCTGGGAAAGATAAACCACCTTCCTCAGATCCAAGAGATAGTTTGGTTATCGATAGCAAATGTCTTTTATTATTCCATATAAAGTTAGCTGCCTTGCTATTGAATCTTTTTATATCTTGGGTCTTTATAAATAATGGTAGATTTTGCATTATATACATCAATTGGGGAAAAAGAATAGTTTTTATAATCATAACTTTAGCAGACAGGGAGATAGAACGTGAATTAACCAAGGTGAGGGGAGCTTACGGTGTGGGTTAAGAGAGTTGTGTCAGAGTGTTTATCACTATGTGTATTATCACAGTAGAAATGAAAATAAAAGTAATTAAGCTTATATACAGATAGTATTTATTTAAAACACTTTAAAACAAGTTGAATTTAAGTATAGAGCTCTAGTACTTTAAAACATTAAAAACAATATACAATTATATAAGGACAACATTGGAGAATTATGAGCAGTCTTTTTGATTTGTTTTCAATTCGTTCATATAATTTGATCAATTAATTTGATTGATTTCGTATTTCGTTTAGAAAGTTTTTTATATGAATGTTTTACTTTTACTCACGTTTTAGTCCTGAATAAAAAACCTTTTTAAAGATGGCCTTAGTTTATGTCCAGGATAGGCCGTTGAGGAGACAAAAGGAAATAGATGACTGTCTTATGTTTAAGACTCTCTTTATCTTAAAAGGTCAGAACTTGCAACTTATAAAAAGAAAAGTTGTAACGTTGTTTCAATTTTTTGCAAGTCTTTTAGGAGGAGAGACAATTTGTGTCTCTATATTGGATATATTTGGAGAAATCGATGTGCTTAAGGTTTCTTTGCCATTTTCACTTGTAAATGTGATGTTTGATAAAAGGATGGACTCGTTGGTCTCCGAGACTTTTTACCCTGTTTGTGGTAGATTTGATGTCTAGGGTTTGCAGGAGTCTCTAAGAGACTTGTAGTGTTTGTTGGTATTTAAGTCTTTGGTCCAAATCGTGATCGTTGGTCTCTGAGACTGTTTACCCTATTATTATGGTGGATTTGATGTTCAGGGTTTGCTGGAGTCTCTAAGAGGCTTGAAGTATTTCTGGATAATACTATCTTGGATCCTGATATCAGTTTCAGATACAGGTAAATTTACTTTGAAGGTTCTGAGGACCGGGACAATTTTATCTGTCCGTAGAGGTTCCTTGTAGTGAACTGCTTCTTTTTACGCTTGTCAGCGTTCAAACGTTAGTTATGGTGAATCCGCTTAAAAGTTCAACATCCCACAGTGTGGGCATATAGCATCAAAAGAGGGTGCACACTCAGGAGGGCAAATCTACGCGTTTCGGCGGGTGCCTTTATCAAGATGCCTCTGAGAGTGTTCGCGGTCATTTTTAAAGGTGTAGGTGAGTTCTGATTGGTCAATTTGTGACCAATCCTTGCTCCAATTTTTAGAGCGTTTTTTCACATTTATTAGCGTGTATTACAAGATAGACAAGTTGTTAGTGATAAGTGTTAAACAATTTGAAATATTTAAATTGTGATCTAATGCTTTATCTGGTTAAATTTGTGTGTGTACCCTCTTACTAAATTATTGTTTGATAAAACAAATAATGGGATATAAGTAATCAGATAATGTGATAACTTGGGTTAAAAGGTTGAGATATAGTGCTAATCTTAGCCATGTCATAGATGCGTGTAGTTTGGAGTCTCAGGTATTATTGTTCTTTATGAAACTTTTGTTGAAGCCAATGTTATTATAATATTATGACACTGATTTTTCAAATGTGGTATATTTTAAAGTATACTAGTTAACTAATTATCGCAGTATATAAATAGACACTTTAAATTTGATAATTTAAATTAGAAAATTCAGATCGAACTCCATATTTAATCCATGTGGGTGTAGAGTTTTAAAGGAGTAAATGTACTCCGCTTCTTTTCTAAGTAGGAGGTTTTCTAGATTACCACCTCTAGGATTAAGGAAAACTTTTTTAACTCCCCAAAATTTCATGTCTTGGATGTTGCCATTGTGATGTTCAGTAAAATGTTTGTATAAGTTGGTGTTGGTTGATTTATGTTCTATATGATGAAGGTGCTCTCTTATGCGGTCTCTGAGCATACGGCTAGTTTGACCAAAGTATTGTAAACCACATAAACATTGTATGCAGTATATAACATTCCTATCAGAACAGCGTATAATTTCTTTGATATTGATGTATTGATTATTATTAGTAGATTTTATGGTTTTTATCTTGCTGCTATGTTTGCAAGATTTGCAGGATATGCAAGGGAAATAACCTTCAACTTTTTCATTATTAAGATCAATTGTGTTGTGGTTATGGGAAGCCTTTTTCTTGAATTCACTTGGTGATATTATGTTTTTAAGATTTTTTGCTTTCTTAAAAATGATGTCTGGGTGGTTTTTCAGTTTATGTCCTATAACTTGGTCTTGTTTTATATAATGCCAGTGTTTGTTTAGGATCTTTTTTATTTCAAAATGTTGTGAATTGTACTGTGTTATGAACGGTATAAACAATGGATCATTTATTTTTGGGTTGATTTCTGGCTTTTGTTTGGGTGTAAGTATTGAGTTTCTATCCATTTCTTTTACCTCTAGTTGTGTTCTATCTAGTGATTGGATATTATATCTTTTTTCAATGAATCTTTGTTTTAAAATTTCTGATTGAGTAGAGTATTGGTTTATGTCTGAACAGTTTTTTCTAATACGAGTAAATTGATTTTTGGGAATATTTGTTTTCCATTTATTTAAATGGCAGCTTTTACTGTGTATGTAGTTGTTGGCATCAGTTTTTTTAAAATAGGTTTTAGTTGTGATTAGTTTGTTTTTAATTTCTATTTCTAAGTCTAGGTAGTTGATAGAATTTGTGCTGAATTCGTGAGTGAAGTTGAGGCCTAGTGTGTTGTTATTTAAATCTTCTAGGAATAATTCTAGTAGTTCTGGTTCGCCTTTCCAAATTATGAACAGGTCATCTATGTAGCGATAATATAGCACAAGGTTCGCCCCCCAAGGGCTAGAGTTTATGTATTTATGTTCAAAAAAGCCCATGAATAAATTAGCATAACTAGGGGCGAACCTTGTGCCCATAGCTGTCCCTTTGTGTTGTAGAAAAATTTCTTCATTAAATAGAAAGGAGTTGTTATATAATATGAAATGGATACAAGTGATTATAAATTTATTTTGTTCTTTATTTAAATTTGTGTCTTTGTCTAAAAAGAATTTAATTGCTTTAAGTCCTTTTTGATGATCTATGTTAGTGTATAGGGAGTTAACGTCGCATGTTACTAGGAGGTAGTTTTCTTCCCAAGAAATATCTTTTAGAATGTTGAGTAATTGGGTGGAATCTTTTAGGTAAGAGGGTAGTTGGGATACGTAAGTCTGTAAGAAAAAATCAACATATTGGGAGAGATTTGATGTGAGGGATCCTATACCGGATATGATGGGTCGTCCTGGAGGTTTTGTTAAGTTTTTATGGATTTTGGGAAGTATATAAAAAGTGGGGACGATGGGGTTAGCAATATTTAGAAAATCAAATTCATTTTTTGTGAGTATTCCTGAGTATAATGCTTTTGTGAGAATGTCTTGTAGTTCTTTTGTTTGATTTTTTAAGGGATTTGATCTCAATTTTTTATATGTTGTTCGATCATTTAAAAGTTTGTATGATTCCTCTAGATAGAAGGATGTGTCCATCAGGACAATTCCTCCGCCCTTGTCAGCTTGTTTGATAGTGATATCTTTATTGTTTTTCAAATCTTTTATTATTTTTAGTTCCCTTTGGGACATGTTCCATTTAATATATTTATTTTGGTCTAGTTTATCTATGTCCTGTTTGACCATTTTTTCGAAAAGCTTAATGTCTTCACTTTTTTCGTTTGTAGGATAGAATGTTGAGGGGGCTTTTAGATTTGTGTGTTTAAATTTTTGTTCGTTGTCTTTTAAGGTTTTGTTTTCCAGTGGGTTTTTAGATAAAATATCTTTTTAAAGTTAGTTTGCGTATGTATTGATTTATGTTTATGAGGGTTTCGAATTTGTTTAGTTTGCACGAGGGTGCAAAAGACAGACCTTTATTTAGAATTGATTCTTGGAGAGGGTTTAGTTGGTGTTGACTTATATTAAATATTCCAGTATGTTTTATTTCTGTCTTTTTGGAATTTTGTCTAAGTTTTCTTCCCTTTCTTCTACCTCTAATTCTCTTTTGTTTCTTATGATTCTTTTTGGAAAGCTGTAGTGTGTATTGGTTTTTGAAGTTCCTTCCCCCAAAGGGGCCTGTTCTAAAAAAACTTTTTGTTGTTCTGAATTTTGAGGTGCAGGGGACCTAAGATTTTGTTCTAATGGTTGATACCTGTTTCTGGTCTGTATTCTCCAATCTGAGTTGGAGTCATAATTATTGTAATTTCTTGTGTGGTTAGTGTGATATGTGTTTTTGTTTCTGTATGTGTAACGAGCAGATTGGTCATAATTATCATAATTATGTCTATAATTATATTGATTATCTGGTTTGTTATACCATTCGCGGTTATCCCATCTGTGTTCGTAGTAATCCCTATGGTTTGAGTTATAATTTGAGTTATAATTGTTTCTGTTATAATTTGGATTATGTTGATATTCTCTATGTGGTTGATTTCTCCTTGGGGTGTAACCCCAATTGTCATGTCTATTTCTACTATCAAATATTTCTTCTGTTCTCGGTTTGGTGTGATATTTGTCATCAGGGTAGTTAATATATTGTCTTTTTTGATAGTTTTGCTGTTTATTTGATCTTTCTGTATTTCCTGTGTCAGATGGAATATGGTCCCTAATTGTAGTTTGATTTGGGATAGGGAGTTTTTTCTGTTTTATATGATTTGATTTCCCAAAAAGATATGATCTATCTGCGGTTTTTGTAATAGGAGAGTCGACCATCTCTACTGTATGTTCATTGGTCAGGTCAATTTCTGTAGGGATTTCCGTATCTAAAGTTTCTGAATAATCTTCTAAATCTCTAATGTATTTAGATGATTTTGTGGCTAGAATATTTTCTTTAAAAGTAGAAATGTTATTAAAGATTTCTTTTTGTATGTTTAGAAACTCGGTATTATTTTCATAAATTTTTAAGCTGTTTTTTTGTTGGTCTATTTCTTTTTTGGTCTCACTTAATGTAATGTTTCTAGATTTAATTATTATTTTCATGAGTGTTTGGGAAGCATTTTCAAGTGTCTCAAACCATTCATTGGATAAATCGTCGTTTAGATAGAATGTGCAATTTTTCTTTAATCTGAGTCCTCTTGGGACCATGTTATTTTCTATATATTTTTCTGTGTATTTAATTTCTATGGTGTTTTTTAGCTCTTTTATCAGGAGTTTTTCCAAGTTATCACATAGTTCCGTTAGGTTTTTTGGTTTATTTGAATTAGGGTTAATATCTTGGTTGTGGTGATCTATAGAGATACCTTGAAGTATTTCTTCTCTTTGTGCAAATATATTCATAGTAGTGGTTGTGTTGAGAGTTTTAATGGCAATATAGGGCGTGTTTAGTGTCTATAGCAACGGTATTAATAGATGTGTGTTACCTCTTTAGGATAATGATTTACTTATAAATAGTATTGTAAAGTGTTAAAACACTTTGGTGCGATAAATGGTGTGTCTCAAACTCAAATGGAAGGATAGAAGTGATTTAGGATGAACAAGTATAGAGTGAGTGCACCTAGTGTGTGTATATTTAGAGAGGTGTAGGTGAGTTCTGATTGGTCAATTTGCTCTTAACCCACACCGTAAGCTCCCCTCACCTTGGTTAATTCCCGTTTCATCTCTTAGACAGTCGTTTGAAGGAACAACTGTCAATAATTGTAGGGTACAGAGCGAGGTTACAAAAACTATTTTCTTTAGATAAAAATTATTTATCTCTAAATATACACACACTAGGTGCACTCACTCTATACTTGTTCATCCTATACCAGACAGGGAGATAGGAAATGTTAGCCAACGTTGCATTTTTTCTGAGGCTTTTTTAAAGAAGATAGAATAATTAAGTTTATACCATTGATTTGGGTCAGAGTGTAGATTTAATCCTAAATAGTTAATGCTATCGACCTCTTGAAAGGGATGTTCTTGGATGCTTGCCTTAGTCTTATGTAGCCATAAAATTTCAGATTTACTAGCATTTATTTTATAGCCAGAGAAAGAACTAAACATGTCAATAATCTTTAGTGCCTGTGGTATACTCCTCTTTGTATTTCTTACGCATAGCATCAAATCATCTGCATATAATGCTAATACCACTTTTTCTTGTCCTAATCTGATGCCTTGTAGCTCCTGTCGTAAAATAATAGCCGAGGGTTCTAAGGCAAGATTAAAAAGTAAAGGAGAAAGTGGGCACCCCTGTCTTGTCCCCCTGTTTAAAACAAGATCTGTGGTATAACTACCATTAATTAAGATGCTAGACCTTGGATGGTCGTATATGGTTTGAATAAATTGTACAAAATGACCTGTGAAGCCGAAAGAGACTAATGTCGAGAATAGATGATTCCATTCTACCGAATCAAATGCCTTTTCGGTGTCTAATGTAATTAATGCGAAGTCTTGGTTATTTGTTTTCCTCTCCGCTATTTTATGCCAAAAATGTTCTATTAGTAAGATTATCTTCCTAATATTTTTAGTAGAGGTTCTTTGAGACATGAATCCCATTTGATCGGGATGTATAATGGGGTCAAGACAAGATTTTAATCTATTTGCAACAATATGTGTCAATAGCTTATAATCTGCATTGAGTAATGAGATAGGTCTATTTGACTTGGGATCTAATGGGTTCTTCCCTTTTTTCAAGATCAATGATATAATTGAAGCAGTAAAATATTTAGACATGCTTAGACCCTCGACATAATATCCATTAAACAATGAAACTAAAATGCCCACTATCTCTGCTTTAAGTATTTTATACATTTCAATAGGTATTTGATCTGGGCCCGGGGATTTATTAGATTTGGTATTATTTATAGCTTCCAAGACTTCCTCATTTGTTATTGGTCTATTAAGAGTGTCAACAACTTCTGACGTTATTTTAGGCAAATTAATCCCATGCCAAAATGTATTCTTATTACCAACATTAATCTCTTTGGCTTCATATAAATTTTTATAGTATTCTAAGAAGACATTTTTGATTTTGGACTGTTCCGTGACTCTATTTATCCCATCATTAATGGCTTCTATTATATTTGATTTTTTCCTCGCTTTATCTAGTATGGATAAAAATTTGGCGGATTTTCCATATTGGCCTTTATATTTAATGCTTATTCTAAGTTCTTCTAATTCAACTTTTTTCTTAATAAAGATATCTCTTTCTGCCTTGAGAGCATTGTATTTCTCTCTTAATTGTTTAGAAGGATTATAGAGATATTTACGATGTGCGTTCTGGACTTGTCTAGATAGTTGAACCTCCCTTTCTAAAAGTTTCCTTTTTTTTTAGATCATATAGGCTTTAATATCGCCTCTTAAGTAGGCTTTGGCGGTTTCCCAGAATATTTCTACTCTCCCTCTATACTCTCTATTTGTCAGCTCAAATTCTCCCAAATTGTATTTTAACCAATTATTAAATTCAAAATTGTTAACCAGAAAATTCGGGAAATAGAAATTATTTCTTTCATTATTTTGCACTAGTTTTAATTGAAGGTCTAATGAAATTATGGCATGATCCGAGATCAATATGTCAAATATCTCTGTCTTAATTTCTAATTTAATTAGTGAACTAGACAATAGAAAAAGATCTATACAGGAAAAAGATCCATAACTTTTAGAATTGCAGGAAAAAGATCTGGTATCTGGATGTTGTAGACGCCAGATGTCATGGAGTTTAAGGCTTTTACAGATTTGTTTAAAAATCTGTGCTTTCTGTTTGGAGAAAGCTGAATTTATGGGAGTAAATTTGTCCAATATATCAGAAGGGATCAGATTAAAGTCTCCTGCTAAAATTAAATTTTGTCCATGGAACTTAGACAGCAAGAACATCAAACTATTCCAGAAGCTGGAATCTGTATTGTTGGGACCATATACGTTACATATCACCAGCCTAAAGTTATTGATTTGCATTTCCAGAACTAGCCATCTCTCATACGGATCTAAAACAGTGTTTAAGATATTATAAGATCATTTTTTATTTATCAGGATCGCAACTCCCTTTTTCCTTCCAGAACAGGGGGTGGCTATCACCTCCCCAACCCATTTACTTTTAAGCTTAAGTATTTCCTCAGCTTTCAAGCGAGTTTCTTGTAGTAGCGCTATATTGGGGCTATATTTGCCCAGTTGTCTAATTATCATTTTCCTTTTGATTGGGGAGGTGATGCCCCCCACGCTCCATGAAAGACATCTAATATTCCCCGTCATTAGAGACCAAGTCAACAACTAGTAAAATGTGAGGGATAAGTGAAGGTGAGGAGGAGAGGAGGGAGGCGGGCTGAAGCAGAGAGAGAGCGAGAGAGAGGCAAAAAAAAAAAAGGAGAGAAAAAAAAAAAAGGACAATCTTTCATACAGCAACAAAACCTTTACAGCCGGGGTGCCGTCTACGCACTCCTCTATTTTATATACCAGTTTACAATAACTAGAACACATGTTTATTCCAATAACATTATGTACCTTTTCCATTTCTGGCATTTTCAACAAGAATGGAAAAAGAAAAACAAAAAACCCAGCATTAAATAGAAAAGAAAAAGAGGGGAAGCAGGTAATATGACCAATTACCAATACACCTATTTTGTGATCACACAATTTCATGTAAGAGATATTTTATGTTTTTCCAGATAGGCTTTAGCTTCCTCTCGGCTATTTAGTCTAGATATTCCCTCCTTCTCTTGCATAAATATTTTTGCGGCGTACACTAATCTTGCTGAGAGACCCTCTTGGATCAGCCTTGTACAAAAAGGTGCTATTTCCTTCCTTCTAGCAGCTGTTTCAGCGGAGTAATCTTGGAAAACTAAAATCCTGCTTTCTCCCACTTGAACATTTTCAATCTTTCTGTATGCTCTGAGAATATTGGTTTTATCTTGGAAGCTCAGGAATTTAATAAGTATTGGTCTATGGATTATTTTCCCATTAGCTCCACTTCTAGGTGGGCCCAGCCTGTGAGCTCTTTCTACAGATATTGGAAGCTGGAGCTGCTCTATGCCTAAGGCTAGCGGGAGAGTTGTTGTTGCAAATTGCAAAAGATTTTTATACTGTTCTGTCTCCGGTAAGCCTATAATTTTTAGATTACTCCGCCTAGATCGATCTTCTAGATCGTCTATCCTAGTTGTTAGTGTCATATTTTTCTTTTCAAGTTCAGATATTCTTAATGCGTGATTATTACAAACGTCTTCTGTTATGGATATTCGCTCTTCTGCCTCAGTAAGTCTATTAGAAAATACTTTTAATTCAGATGATAAACTAGATATTTGAGTTTTAAGAGATTTAAATTGGGGTAAAAAGATGTCACTAAGTTGGTTAACTAGTGGTTGGAGGTCAAGTCTAGGGTTACTTCCTTCGCTAGTATGTTCCACCATAGCATCAGATAGACGCAATTTTTTATCTTTGATTTTAGGAGGCATGGTCTGTGAAAGTGTGCGAGAAGTGAGGAGGAATCTTTCCATATATTATGTGTGGTTGTGAAGAATAAAACGAGAAAGAAAAACTATTTGTGAGCTATTATAAAGAAGATTTTAAGGGGGGGGGGAATGCCCCAAAAGTGAAATTAAAATAGATCTAAGTGAAGGAAAAAAAAAAAAAAAAAAAAAAAAAGAAAAGACCAGTGAGGATAGTGAAATAGTGAAATACGTGGGGGATATCAAAATAGATTAATAGACCTCGCCTGCTATCTTTTATGATTCTTTGTATGTGTAGTTACTGTTCTGCAACTAATTAACTATTTACTTAATTATTTACCCTCTTAAACTATTCAATGGTTTAGGAGAACCCAAGGACTTCCTAAACTTGTGGCTAGTTGAGGCAGTAAGTTCCTCTTTAATCTTTCTTAGATAGAGTTTTATAAATTAGATTATATTTACAAATTAAAGTTGAGAAGTAATGGCCTAGTGCCAAATCTATGTGTTCACAGCTTGAAACAAAGAAATTTATCCTTCTTTCTACTTAATATCCTCTGTTACTCTTGATGCAAATTCTAACCAGCGTAATTCATATAAATTATAACATCAGACATATAGGCTTTAAAAGGTCCAACCCAAATTTGTTTGCTACACAGGAACCTCTAATATATCATGTTAATTATTATCTAGAGAGAATTATACCTCATGTATCTAACCCCTGAATAGTATTAGGCGTGCTTAACCTTTATATAATAATGACCTATATTGGGTTTATACATCTGCAGCTATACGGATTATTATTCTCTCCTGTTGCCTCTTTCTATATATAAGTTTAAGGTTCAACAGGGATATTCAAGTTATGCAAGGGGATGAAAAATAATAATCTCTATACAGAACTACCTAGGAACCATTTAGAGGATAGTTTAGATACAGTTTGGACATCTGACATTCAGATACATAAATTATAAGATTATAACAGAAAAGTATCTAACACAATATCCTGCAATCAGACCTTCCACACCCTTGTTTATATTAAGCAGTAAGAAGAAGTAGCAAATTTCGTTTCAAAAATACAAAATATTTAACCATCAAAATAGTGCCTTAATTCAGAAGGAAAAATTCAGTGTTGAAACCCCTAATTTTCTGCTTAGCGTCTTGTTTGACACTTAGGTCTTATCCATGAAAGTCATTTATCTCAGGTAAAGAAAAATAGGCATAAGCCAAAAGTAGTTAATGCACAGTCTCTATATATCTGAATACAAAGTTCCCACAGATTCTGGGATAGGGTTGATTAGAATAACAGCGGGGAAGTATATGCAAGTTTTATAGGCTTTAGTAGCACCCAATGGGGTTCTTTAGGGCTAAGGAGTCCTGCGGCTTATGCCCTAGCTTGCCCCTGGATATGAATCTAAGTGCCCCAGACAGCAGTTCTTACAATGTACAGTCCCTGTTGTAGATTGTTTGGTTCTAAGATAGGAGCGTAATAAATTTCAAACATTCAGGGCCTGGTGGAGGCAGAAATTTAAATCGAACACCTCGGTAGCAACTGTTATCCAAGCGTCTTGCCTTTCACTTTGTCTATCACCTTCTCACTCCCCCAGCGGCAACAGTCGAACTCACCACCGGTGTCTCATCTCATCCTGACTGTTACCGCCTCACAATTTGCGACAGGGAGTCCTCAACACCGCGGTCTCGACCAACCGGGAATCCACTAGTGCTCCGCGCACCCTTCTGTAGCTCCGTGTGAGAGACGTGCTGTGTAGGCATGGTCAGCCTCTGTTCCGACCCCGCTCTCAACCAGGTGAGTCTCGCTGGGGACCGTCTACTCACGGCGTTAAAGGTGTCCTCCGCAGGTAATCAAACTTTACCAACCGTCTGTTTCCTCTTTCCGCAGTCTGGAAAAAATCAAGGGGCAGTGTTGACAGCTATATCCCGCCGTATCTCGTCTCCTTAACCATCACGTACTCAATCTCTGCTCTTTAAAGGGCTCTTTAAGTTAAGGTAGCTTTTTAGGTAGGCTCTCCGACTGTGGCCCTAGCGAATGAGCCCAAAATGGCTATGTGCAGCCTTCCAGGTCCGCCCTGATAACAACAGGGCTTAGTCCTAGGGAGTGGAAAAAGGACACTCCAACAACGGACTGCGACCATTAAGGTCTCAGGAGAGCTCCTTCAGGTAGCACACAGGTAGCACACTGCTGTCGAGTGCTCCATCTAGCTCCTCCTTACAGGAAGTCTCTCCCCTTACTAATATCTTAATTATAGTGTGGGTGATGTTGGGGTGTGGGGGAATAGGGGTTAATAACTTTAGTATAGTGGCAGCGATATCGGGAGCGGCAGATTAGGGGTTAATAGATTTATTTTGGTGGAGGCGATATCGGGAGCGGCAGATTAGGGGTTAATTACATTATGTAGGTGTTGGTGATGTCGGGGGCAGCAGATTAGGGGTGTTTAGATGTGGGGTTTATGTTAGGGTGTTAGGTTTAAACGTAACTTTTTTTTTTCCCCATAGACATCAATGGGGCTACGTTACAGAGCTTTTCATTCCGCGCTTCAGGTGTTAGTTTTTTTTCTAACACTTACTCCCCATTGATGTCTATGGGGAAAGTGTGCACGAGCATGTCAAAGCAGCGCTTGTATTTTGTGTGGTATGGAGCTCAACATAGCCATATTGCACGCACAAGCCGGCTTTTATAAAACTCATAATGACAGCGCTATGGAAGGTGAAATAACACAACTTTTGTTGCGTTCATTAAGTACCCTCTATAGCGCAAAACTTGTAATCTAGGTGTTAGTCTTTTAAGGCCACATTACAAGTGGAGTGCTAAATATCTCTTTCATGACTATCCACTGTGTAATACCAGTGCACACTAATGTGCGCTGGTATTACAAGTTGTCAGCGATGCGAACGCGAGCTCGCATTTGCATTGCTGGGAAGCGTTGCGCTCAGGGGAACACCCTTTCATAAGCTCAGAGATGGCATCAGAACCTAAGCACAGCAAAGGGGGTAAGTAGCGTAGCGATGGCAGCAAATAGTAAATATATATATGTATATGATTATATACATATACTGTATATTTATTTGTTAAGAAGCTGCTATGTTTTTAATAAAATACACACCACTCTATTTTGATGGTATTTGGGGCACATTTATAAAATTAACCAGAGATCACGGTAGCAATAACCAGGCACTTGTCATGGTTGGTTAATTACCACGTGCCCGCAAACGGGAACATTTGCCAGTTTGTAGGCACACGATAATTTAGTGCTCCACTTGTAATCTAGTCCTTAATCATTTTTAGATTAACTATATGATACATAGATAAACAATTGATTTTACTCTTGTTCCTATAGCAAAAGTTTTGTATTTACAAAAGATTACAATGCAAGATGTCTAATATTTAATTGTGCAAAAAAAAATTATTCTCTTATTCTTATTTTCTTGGCTGTTTTGAACATTCTATTGCAAGTCGAGTTATCTCCTCTTTATGACCTTGTTGGTCTCCACAAAGCATCAATCTAAAAAAATAGCAGAGGTTATTGGTTACAAAATGTTTTCCTATAGCTAAACTGGTAGTCATAAGCTGGAAACAAGTCATTAAAGGAAACTTCACAGTTCAGAACTTGCCAATAAAATCAATGAGCAGCACAATGACTTTGGAGATTTTCCCTTCCCTTACCGTAACCAAAAAAAAAGAAAATGTGAGAGTGTTCACTCTTTTGTAATAATAATATGAAAGCTCAGGGAGGAAATGTAAAGCAATGAGCAGAAACTATTATATATTGAATATCAATAAAGCACTAGAGAACAGCTGGAAAAAAGGAAAATAAACATGAAAAGGATCGAATCTATAAATATAAAAGAAGTGCTAATAATATAATATGTTTTGCATTATATGCATTATATATGATGTTGTTGTAAAGCTTTTTCTATTAATGTTTTTAGATTTCAAATGTTTAACAATAATTACTCTTTGCTTTGGCTTATTGCCTGATATGTGAGTTACATATTCTCACATAATTGCTGATAAACCGAAGCTGTAAAATGCTAAAAATATTGCTCCAGAAAATCCTGTATTGGCTGTCATTTTACACACAGTTTATATACTTTTTTATTGAATTGTATTAGCTCACACAACAGCAAGGGCATCTGTCCATCTGTATTTGATGGGATATAATTTTATGAATGTTTTTGTATTTAATATGTTATATCTTGTACAGCTAACAAGATCTGTAGGTAATGTGTTATAATGGAGATTATTACTAAAACATTTAGAAATGGCGTTTTTTTTTATGTAACGTAATTTACAGTATTTTCATCTTTTGAAATGGGGTTTCTATTGGCAATCCAGTTGTGTAATAAGGGTTTCATTATTTGCCATTTTATCTTGTTTGTTGGCAACTAAGATCTTTTGCATGAGTTTTTTTTTTTTTTTAAATCATAAGCCCCAATTTTGTGTTATATTGTAACTAGAACATTGTGTTGCTATCTTCTTACAGTAATAGAAATATTATGGGTTTCTTAAGAATGTTTTTTTTTTTCTATTTATTAAACCTGTAACAGTAGATTATTTAAAAAAAAAATTTTAAAGATTTTTTTATATTTTTATTTTTTAAAATAATATGCCATTATAAGGCAAAGACAAACCTTGATGTATGACATTTTTGGAGATATATTGAACCTCGTAACATAGAGGTTTCACAATTTACCGTATAAGGATTGTTAAAATCCTGTTGTAGAAAATTATGTCAGTTATAGAAAATAACTTCTTACACTCTTCTTCTTGATTTCAGATGGAAATCTGGCAAAAAAACAGAAAACTCTGTTTTCTTAATTAATGAAAAAACAATAAAAAATATTTTTCAGATATTAAAAGTTAAATAAAAAAAAACATTGAGATAACATGCCCAGAATAGTCATCCTGCAGGAGTGTTCATTTAACCCATGTAAATTACTATTTTCCTTAGACACTATACAAAGGGATCATTCCAAACACCACAATGTTTATAATATTTTTTTCCTACATTTTTAACACCGTGTAACAACCAGCAAACCATTTTCTTGGTCAGTCCTGCACTTTCATCAGTATCAGGTGGAATACTCTTATCCAGATGCAACATTTAAAAACAAGCTAAATAATCAAGTCAGTAACAGTCCAAACTAAAGGATTAATACAAACGCAAAGTCAGGGGTTGCCAGGGACTGATAAAGAGCCTGATATTGGGAGAGGCAATGTGCCAGATTATGGGCTAGATTACAAGTGGTGCACTATTTAGAGCTTTTGCTTTATGCGCATGTCGGGTAGTATGCTTATTACAAGTTGAAAGTAAAAGTTTGCGCGCAAGTAAAACTTGATGAACGCTCACCAAAAGTGTTAGAATTTTGTGACCGCATTAACTTGTTCAGCCCATAGACTTCAATGGAGAGCACAGAAGGAAAAACCTAATACTTATTGGCCATGCGTTAACCTGATAGGAATTATTAATATTTCACATTACAATGTACTTCACGCACAGAAAAATGCTTTTTTTATTATAAATATATGTTTCTATATTCCAAAAGAAATGGTCGCACTCTCAGGTCTTTTAGTGAAAAATCGTAGTTAATTTTAATGAAACGTTTTCGGGGTATTCTTCCCCATCATCAGCATAAACATACAGTGCATCAAACAAACTTAAATAGAAGCATGTTGCTCATTAAACAAATCAAAAATAAATCAAAAGTACCTGTGTGTGAAAATTTCTCAGTGTGGTGACGCCAAACAGTGTGTGTGTGGACCGCATATTTTGCGTTCCACTATGAGGACCGGAAGTGTTAAGTGCAGTATTATATCCGGTATCCTCAATTTTATAGAAAAACTTATAATGTTATTTTATACATACAAGCTTACTGTGTTAATTAAGTTGAGTTACTAAGTATGTAATAGTGTTTCAATCTCTGTGCCGTTATTGACAGTGTATCACACTCTTTGTGTATTGTTGCAATTGCGTAAATTTATTTAGCCGGTGCCTTATGCACTGCTCATAGGCTCATATATATGTATGTACATTGTTCCCTGTTATCTAAATTACATCTCCCTTACTGAAGTGTTACTACTGTCTGTTACGATGATCTCTGTGACAGGTTCTATAGAACTCGCTGTCATATTCTAGTTGTCATAGTAACCATTTGTTGTGCCGGTTCTACTTGGGCGGATTGATCTATTGGTTTACCTTACTCAGATTAAACGTTATCCTATAGCCAGTATATATTACCTTCATGTCTCACTATTAACATGGTTTTATGGACTTCATTCGTTTACATATCTCTTATGCTTGTCCTGGAGTGTGCTAGTTAAAGGCATATATAGGGGCTAAAAAGTATTCTCTGGCACTTATTGTATATAGTATCTATATATCATCTCGAGTATCGTACATGTACTTCTAAGCTGTCTTTGTGAATTATGTGGTTGATCCCCACAATTGGACCTAGATAACAGTAAAGAAAAATAAAAGCATCAAACCATCTAACATGGATAGAAAATACAAAAATACAAAAATAACTAGTAAATAAATAGCAACCTATCTGCTGCTGCTACATTACACACTTAGCTTTAGTAATGTATGATTGGTTTTGATTTTGTTCTAAATTATATCTATCTCTCTTGTGCCTGTATACACTATACGTATAATATACACATCTTGGCTCTCTTAATGTGTATTAAAGAAAGCTATTGTTGCCCTGTTAGTCCATATAGTTACTCCGTGTCATATTGCTATATAGTGATGTCCATCCTTAATACAATCTTTGGTTTCATCATAGTTAGACAGTCCTAGTACAGTGTCCCTATTTCTTGGTGTTGGCACAACCTGACCCTAGGGTGTATGGGGTATCATCCTCAATTGAATGGTTGATGTCATCTCTGTCATGGTTATATGTCCATGGTTCCTAGACCTGTGGCTTTTCTGGTGTTCCTGTCGGTTACTCTCTGCACGTTGAGATTGTCACCTTAGATTGGTGCAGATGGATGATCTCTATGTAGTTGCCATGGATTTAAAGGAAGCTCAGTGTTTTAAGACTGCATGAGAACTTGTTGGCAATAGGCATTAATATACCGAGTATTGTTGCATTGGAGGAATCATTACCATGGCTCCCCCAACACCAGATAGTGCACCCTGCACTGAATGGTCTACCCCCAAGAGGCCTGACCCTCAGTACATTGTCACATACTATTCGAGGTGTATTTGCCATGCCCCAGTATGTGTCTCAGCTTAAATGAGCGCTTTAAAATCTGGAGGTGAGTTTAACCCTCCTGGGGCTACCGTGCCCAATCTATATATCCATTCAGCTTCTCTTCTAAGCAGGGCCTTGTTTCTATCACCACCCCTATCAAGGGGGGGGATATGATCAATCAGGATATACCTGATAGTGGACACCTGGTGTCTCATGTTGGCACTATGTCTGGCCACTGGTTGATCCGATCCTCCTTGTTCTAATGCCAACCGTATTGCCCGTCTGTGGTTAGCCATCCTATCGCGGAGTGTTCCGCTCGTCTTGCCCACATAGAACCGGGCACATGGACAGAATAATAGGTAGACTACAAATGTTGTAGTGCAGGATATTGAGTGCTTGATCTTAAATACTTTATTCGTGTGAGGATGGTGAAAGTTCTTAGTTGTTATGAGACCATTACATGTTGTGCACCCTAGGCACCTGTATGAGCCTTTGATGTTAGTATGGGCAGTATCCATGTAGCTTGATTTAGGGTCTGTGCGTACCAAGCTGTCCTTAAGGTTAGTTCCCCTCCGGTATGCTACCATTGGTGTCAGGTTGTGCGTGAAGGTCAATTTAGGGTCAGACTGTACTATTGGCCAGTGTTCTCTTAATATGTTACCAGCTTGTGTGGTGTTAGGTGAAAACGTTGTTGCCATTATCAATTTGTTCAGCTTCTCTGTCAGATTCCCCTTATATATCAGACTGTCCTGGGTGTGTGGAAGGACTTCTCTTAGGGTACTGTCAAGTATCTGTTGCTTGTATCCCCGCTGTAAGAATTTGTCCCGCATGAGCTGCAGCTGTGAGACCCCTGTGGCTCTGTTTGAATTATTGCGCACTACTCTAGTCATCTGTGATTTGACTATCCCTTTTAATAGGGCTGGAGGGTGACAGCTTGTTGCACTTAAAATGGAATTTTTATCAGTAGGCTTACTGTAGAGTGTGGTGCCTAAGGAATTTCCATCTATGTAAATAGTGAGGTCTAGGAATTGTATCTCCTTATGGTGGTGCGTGATCTTGAATCTCACTGGTGTAGGGGTATTGTTCCATTTCATAAACCACTCTAACAGCGCCTGTTGTCCGCCACGCCACACCATGAACACATCATCGATGTATCTTGCGTAGTAAACAACCTGCGATGTATCAGTGCTCCATAGGAATTGGTTTTCAAATTGAGACATATATATGTTGGCATACGATGGGGCCATATTAGACCCCATCGCAGTGCCTGTAAGTTGCAAATAAAAAGATGTCTCAAAGCGAAAGTAGTTCCTAGTGAGACAGTATTCCATTAGTGTCAAAAAGTAGTCAATAGGGGGTCCCTCATATAGTGTACTGTCTATGAGGTGTTGTTTAGTAGCCATGAGTCCTGTATCGTGAGGGATGATAGTGTAGAGACTGTTGACATCCAGGGTGACCAGGATGTCCCCAGTCTCCACACGCACATCCCTCATCTTCCTAATAAGGTCATTGGTATCTGAAATGAATGATCTGACAGTCTTGACAATGGGTTGGAGGAAAATATCTATTACTTGTGCCACTGGCTGTGTGAGTGATTGTACTGCGGAGACTATGGGCCGCCCTGGTGGGTGGTGTAGGGTTTTGTGTATTTTTGGGGTGGTGTATAGTATTGGGATTCTTGGATGTGTTGTAGTGCAGTACTCAAAGAGTTGTTCCGTTAGGTATCCTTGTTCAAATCCTAATTTAAGGATACCATCCAGTTCTTTCTTGTATTTGACCGTAGGGTCACCTAGTAGCTTGCTATAGGTGTTGTTGTCAGTCAATTTCATAAGTATGTCTTCTTTATAATCCTCATAGTCCATTAGGACTATTGCCCCGCCTTTATCCGCAGGGCGGATGACCAGAGCATGGTCATTTTGTAAGGTTTTAATAGCTGCTCTTTCTGTGTATGTGAGGTTGTGTCTCCATTTATTGGACTTACTATGTGTTTCCATATCTTGTGCTACTAGCCTCATAAAGGTCTTGGTGCTAGCACTACTGTTTGTTGGCTCAAATGTACTGGGCTTTTTGCACTTATGGATAGGATTAGTAAGTTCTGGTCTTATTGGGGCGTTTTGAAAGTATTCTTTAATTTTCATTGTGCGATTCAACTTATACAAGTCTAATTTAAGGTCCATTTCATTAGTCTTGTGACTAGGTATAAACGATAGACCTTTATTCAGCATGGAGCTCTCTGCTGTTGTAAGAGCATGCCTACTAAGATTGATCACTATATCCTCCGTCTCTTGCGGCGTGTGGGTCTGTGTCTGCCCCCTTGCCCTCCTGATGTGTGGTCTAGAGTGCCTCCCCCTCCTCTGCGTGACCTCGTGGTAACCCCTAAAAAATGATGATCTGGGGTGGATTGTCCCCTATGTGTGTATGGGGGATGGTATGGGGGTTGCGTCTGGTATGTATTTGGTGATGTGGGTGTGTGTCTTGTAATGCTAGTGTCTGTTTCTGATGAGTCAGCACCGCTGGTGTCAACTGTTGTAAATTGTACTCTCCTAGGTCGAAAGGGTCTCCTAGCTCTACCTTCTGATGAACTAGTTAACCACTTATAGACTCTACCATTAATATAGTCTGCTTTCACTGACTCAAGTTTTCTGTTTTTAAATACTGCTAATTCAGTTTTATATTTATCAACTTGTTGCTGTAATTTGGTGAGCCAGTTCTCTTGCTGATCTGCTGCAAGTGTTTCATTATGTATTTGTTCAAATGCCACTATCTCATTTTTGACCTTATTGAGTATTGTAGTGACCTCCTCTATTACTAGTAAGATAAGATCTAGGGAGCACTTATTTAATATATGACACCACTTCCTTCTAAATTCAGGATTATCACGACCTATTGTAGGGATATTTTTTACCCTAAACCCCCTAGGGATATGATTCAACCTGTGATATTCTGAAAGATAGCTACCGTGTAGTGTTAGGTCTGTTTCTCGCTTTTTGAGTTTCAATAGGTTATGGTATATATTAACAGGGGTCTCACCAGTCGTTGCTCTGCTGATAGGGGCGAACAGGATTCTTGCCGCATCGTCTGGGGTGTATGTGACTGTGCCGATCTGGGCCCCACGGGCTTGTGCTCCTGCATCCGGGTCTTGTTGAATGGTAGTTGTCCCAATGGGAGGAAGGGTCAACGAAGTAAGGGGAACTGGTTCCATATCTGCGCTTGCTGTAAGTTATAGAAGTGTTCAGCGTGAATCCCAATATATTGTAGTGTATGCACTGACAGAGAGGTTCAATACCAACTCCAAAACTATAGTTCACTGAGTGAAAAAATCAGGCTGAGGGGGTACACTTGTATAAAAATATCAAAACCCATCAGTTGTACAGTGTTACCCTCCAATGGTCATCCGCCCGGGTGCCAACATGCAATTAATATTCCAAAAGAAATGGTCGCACTCTCAGGTCTTTTAGTGAAAAATCGTAGTTAATTTTAATGAAACGTTTTCGGGGTATTCTTCCCCATCATCAGCATAAACATACAGTGCATCAAACAAACTTAAATAGAAGCATGTTGCTCATTAAACAAATCAAAAATAAATCAAAAGTACCTGTGTGTGAAAATTTCTCAGTGTGGTGACGCCAAACAGTGTGTGTGTGGACCGCATATTTTGCGTTCCACTATGAGGACCGGAAGTGTTAAGTGCAGTATTATATCCGGTATCCTCAATTTTATAGAAAAACTTATAATGTTATTTTATACATACAAGCTTACTGTGTTAGTTAAGTTGAGTTACTAAGTATGTAATAGTGTTTCAATCTCTGTGCCGTTATTGACAGTGTATCACACTCTTTGTGTATTGTTGCAATTGCGTAAATTTATTTAGCCGGTGCCTTATGCACTGCTCATAGGCTCATATATATGTATGTACATTGTTCCCTGTTATCTAAATTACATCTCCCTTACTGAAGTGTTACTACTGTCTGTTACGATGATCTCTGTGACAGGTTCTATAGAACTCGCTGTCATATTCTAGTTGTCATAGTAACCATTTGTTGTGCCGGTTCTACTTGGGCGGATTGATCTATTGGTTTACCTTACTCAGATTAAACGTTATCCTATAGCCAGTATATATTACCTTCATGTCTCACTATTAACATGGTTTTATGGACTTCATTCGTTTACATATCTCTTATGCTTGTCCTGGAGTGTGCTAGTTAAAGGCATATATAGGGGCTAAAAAGTATTCTCTGGCACTTATTGTATATAGTATCTATATATCATCTCGAGTATCGTACATGTACTTCTAAGCTGTCTTTGTGAATTATGTGGTTGATCCCCACAATTGGACCTAGATAACAGTAAAGAAAAATAAAAGCATCAAACCATCTAACATGGATAGAAAATACAAAAATACAAAAATAACTAGTAAATAAATAGCAACCTATCTGCTGCTGCTACATTACACACTTAGCTTTAGTAATGTATGATTGGTTTTGATTTTGTTCTAAATTATATCTATCTCTCTGTCAGATCATTCATTTCAGATACCAATGACCTTATTAGGAAGATGAGGGATGTGCGTGTGGAGACTGGGGACATCCTGGTCACCCTGGATGTCAACAGTCTCTACACTATCATCCCTCACGATACAGGACTCATGGCTACTAAACAACACCTCATAGACAGTACACTATATGAGGGACCCTCTATTGACTACTTTTTGACACTAATGGAATACTGTCTCACTAGGAACTACTTTCGCTTTGAGACATCTTTTTATTTGCAACTTACAGGCACTGCGATGGGGTCTAATATGGCCCCATCGTATGCCAACATATATATGTCTCAATTTGAAAACCAATTCCTATGGAGCACTGATACATCGCAGGTTGTTTACTACGCAAGATACATCGATGATGTGTTCATGGTGTGGCGTGGCGGACAACAGGCGCTGTTAGAGTGGTTTATGAAATGGAACAATACCCCTACACCAGTGAGATTCAAGATCACGCACCACCATAAGGAGATACAATTCCTAGACCTCACTATTTACATAGATGGAAATTCCTTAGGCACCACACTCTACAGTAAGCCTACTGATAAAAATTCCATTTTAAGTGCAACAAGCTGTCACCCCCCAGCCCTATTAAAAGGGATAGTCAAATCACAGATGACTAGAGTAGTGCGCAATAATTCAAACAGAGCCACAGGGGTCTCACAGCTGCAGCTCATGCGGGACAAATTCTTACAGCGGGGATACAAGCAACAGATACTTGACAGTACCCTAAGAGAAGTCCTTCCACACACCCAGGACAGTCTGATATATAAGGGGAATCTGACAGAGAAGCTGAACAAATTGATAATGGCAACAACGTTTTCACCTAACACCACACAAGCTGGTAACATATTAAGAGAACACTGGCCAATAGTACAGTCTGACCCTAAATTGACCTTCACGCACAACCTGACACCAATGGTAGCATACCGGAGGGGAACTAACCTTAAGGACAGCTTGGTACGCACAGACCCTAAATCAAGCTACATGGATACTGCCCATACTAACATCAAAGGCTCATACAGGTGCCTAGGGTGCACAACATGTAATGGTCTCATAACAACTAAGAACTTTCACCATCCTCACACAAATAAAGTATTTAAGATCAAGCACTCAATATCCTGCACTACAACATTTGTAGTCTACCTATTATTCTGTCCATGTGCCCGGTTCTATGTGGGCAAGACGAGCGGAACACTCCGCGATAGGATGGCTAACCACAGACGGGCAATACGGTTGGCATTAGAACAAGGAGGATCGGATCAACCAGTGGCCAGACATTGTGCCAACATGAGACACCAGGTGTCCACTATCAGGTATATCCTGATTGATCATATCCCCCCCCTTGATAGGGGTGGTGATAGAAACAAGGCCCTGCTTAGAAGAGAAGCTGAATGGATATATAGATTGGGCACGGTAGCCCCAGGAGGGTTAAACTCACCTCCAGATTTAAAGCGCTCATTTAAGCTGAGACACATACTGGGGCATGGCAAATACACCTCGAATAGTATGTGACAATGTACTGAGGGTCAGGCCTCTTGGGGGGTAGACCATTCAGTGCAGGGTGCACTATCTGGTGTTGGGGGAGCCATGGTAATGATTCCTCCAATGCAACAATACTCGGTATATTAATGCCTATTGCCAACAAGTTCTCATGCAGTCTTAAAACACTGAGCTTCCTTTAAATCCATGGCAACTACATAGAGATCATCCATCTGCACCAATCTAAGGTGACAATCTCAACGTGCAGAGAGTAACCGACAGGAACACCAGAAAAGCCACAGGTCTAGGAACCATGGACATATAACCATGACAGAGATGACATCAACCATTCAATTGAGGATGATACCCCATACACCCTAGGGTCAGGTTGTGCCAACACCAAGAAATAGGGACACTGTACTAGGACTGTCTAACTATGATGAAACCAAAGATTGTATTAAGGATGAACATCACTATATAGCAATATGACACGGAGTAACTATATGGACTAACAGGGCAACAATAGCTTTCTTTAATACACATTAAGAGAGCCAAGATGTGTATATTATACGTATAGTGTATACAGGCACAAGAGAGATAGATATAATTTAGAACAAAATCAAAACCAATCATACATTACTAAAGCTAAGTGTGTAATGTAGCAGCAGCAGATAGGTTGCTATTTATTTACTAGTTATTTTTGTATTTTTGTATTTTCTATCCATGTTAGATGGTTTGATGCTTTTATTTTTCTTTACTGTTATCTAGGTCCAATTGTGGGGATCAACCACATAATCCACAAAGACAGCTTAGAAGTACATGTACGATACTCGAGATGATATATAGATACTATATACAATAAGTGCCAGAGAATACTTTTTAGCCCCTATATATGCCTTTAACTAGCACACTCCAGGACAAGCATAAGAGATATGTAAACGAATGAAGTCCATAAAACCATGTTAATAGTGAGACATGAAGGTAATATATACTGGCTATAGGATAACGTTTAATCTGAGTAAGGTAAACCAATAGATCAATCCGCCCAAGTAGAACCGGCACAACAAATGGTTACTATGACAACTAGAATATGACAGCGAGTTCTATAGAACCTGTCACAGAGATCATCGTAACAGACAGTAGTAACACTTCAGTAAGGGAGATGTAATTTAGATAACAGGGAACAATGTACATACATATATATGAGCCTATGAGCAGTGCATAAGGCACCGGCTAAATAAATTTACGCAATTGCAACAATACACAAAGAGTGTGATACACTGTCAATAACGGCACAGAGATTGAAACACTATTACATACTTAGTAACTCAACTTAATTAACACAGTAAGCTTGTATGTATAAAATAACATTATAAGTTTTTCTATAAAATTGAGGATACCGGATATAATACTGCACTTAACACTTCCGGTCCTCATAGTGGAACGCAAAATATGCGGTCCACACACACACTGTTTGGCGTCACCACACTGAGAAATTTTCACACACAGGTACTTTTGATTTATTTTTGATTTGTTTAATGAGCAACATGCTTCTATTTAAGTTTGTTTGATGCACTGTATGTTTATGCTGATGATGGGGAAGAATACCCCGAAAACGTTTCATTAAAATTAACTACGATTTTTCACTAAAAGACCTGAGAGTGCGACCATTTCTTTTGGAATATTAATTGCATGTTGGCACCCGGGCGGATGACCATTGGAGGGTAACACTGTACAACTGATGGGTTTTTATATGTTTCTATATATACCTGTATATACCTAAACCTATATATTTATCCTTTTAGATACAGTATATAGGTATAGATATCTATTTTACAATCACATTATCAGATATATATTGAAATATATATTTAACAATAAAAATTAAGTTTTAATTTGTATGTGAAGAACATAGGAATGTAAAATATGCACAACATGCTTTGTGCTTCACACTTTGGGGCCGATTTATTAAAGTGCAGACTGACATGATGTAGCGTATTATGTCCGCCGGACATCGATAAATGCCGACAGCATACGCTGTCGGCATTTATCATTGCACAAGCAGTTCTAGTGAACTGATTGTGTAATGCCGCCCCCTGCAGATTTGCGGTCAATCGACCACTAGCAGGGGGTGTCAATTAGACTGATCATATAGGATCGGGCGGATTGGTGTTGGCAGCCTCAGAGCAGGCGGACAAGTTATGGAGCAGCGATCTTTAGACCGCTGCTTCATAACAACTGTTTCCGATGAGCCTAAAGGCCCGCACGGAAACAGGGGCATCAAGCTCCATTTGAAGCATGATAATTTGGCCCCAAAAAGTCTAACATGGTGTCGGGTTAGCGCACATGAAGAATTAGTTATCTTAAAGTGCATTCTTAAAATATTAAATATATCATTTTTAAAAACATAAATAATTATTATTATACATACTGTAAAAAATGTATATTAATTCTATGGATTATTTACGCCTAGATTTAGAGTTTAGTGGCCAAAGGGGTGCGTTAGCTACGCGTCTTTTTTTTCTAGCGCTGCTTCTAAACCACGCTGGTATTTAGAGTTCTCTGAAGGGCTGCGTTAGGCTCCAAAAAGGGAGCGTACAAGCATATTTACCGCCACTTCAACTCTCAATACCAGCGTTGCTTACGGTAGTGGCTAGCTGGAAAAACGTGCTCATGCACGATTCCCCCATAGGAAACAATGGGGCATTTTGGGCTGAAAAAAAACCTAACACCTACAAAAAAGCAGCGTTCAGCTCTTAACGCAGCCCCATTGTTTCCTATGGGGAAACACTCTCTAAGTCTGCACCTAACACCCTAACATGTACCCTGAGTCTAAACACCCCTAACCTTACACTTATTAACCACTAATCTGCCATCCCCGCTATTGCAGACACCTGCATTATATTATTAACTCCTAATCTGCCGCTCCGTACACCGCCGCAACCTACATTATCCCTATGAACCCCTAATCTGCTGACCCTAACATCGCCGACACCTATATTATATGTATTAACCCCTAATCTGCCCCCCCCAATGTCGCCGCTACCTTACCTACACTTATTAACCCCTAATCTGCCGACCGGACCTTGCCGCTACTCTAATAAATGTAGTAACCCCTAAAGCTAAGTCTAACCCTAACACCCCCTTAAATTAAATATAATTTTAATATAACAAAATAAATTAAATCCTATTAACTAAAGTATTCCTATTTAAAGCTAAATACTTACCTGTAAAATAAACCCTAATATAGCTACAATATAACGAATAATTATATTGTAGCTATTTTAGGATTTATATTTATTTTACAGGCAACTTTGTATTTATTTTAACTAGGTACAATAACTATTAAATAGTTATTAACTATTTAATAGCTACCTAGTTAAAATAATTACAAAATTACCTGTAAAATAAATCCTAACCTAAGTTACAATTAAACCTAACACTACACTATCAATAAATTAATTAAATAAATTACCTACAATTAAATAAACTAAACTAAATTACAAAAAAACACACTAAATTACAAAAAATAAAAAAGATTACAAGAATTTTAAGCTTATTACACCTAATCTAAGCCCCCTAATAAAATAACAAAGCCCCCCCAAAAAAATTCTTACCCTAATCTAAATTAAAAAAAGTTAACAGCTCTATTACCAGCCCTTAAAAGGGCTTTTTGCAGGGCATGCCCAAAGTAATCAGCTCTTTTGCCTGTAAAAAAAACACAATACCACCCCCCAACATTAAAACCCACCACCCACATACCCCTACTTTAACCCAAACCCCCCTTAAATAAACCTAACACTACCCCCTGAAGATTTCCCTACCTTGAGTCGTCTTCACCCAACCGGGCCAAAGTCTTCATCCGATGGAGCAGAAGAGGACATCCAGACCGGCAGAAGTCTTCATCCTATCCGGGCAGAAGAGGACATCCGGACCGGCAGACATCTTCATCCAAGCGGCATCTTCTATCTTCATCCATCCGCTGAGGAGCGGCTCCATCTTCAAGACCTCTGGTGCGGAACATCCTCCTTCCCCGACGACTACCTGACGAATGAAGGTTCCTTTAAGTGACATCATCCAAGATGGCGTCCCTCGAATTCTGATTGGCTGATAGGATTCTATCAGCCAATCGGAATTAAGGTAGGAAAAATCTGATTGGCTGATTGAATCAGCCAATCAGATTCAAGTTCAATTGGAACAGCCAATAGAATGTGAGCTCAATCTGATTGGCTGATTGGATCAGCCAATCCGATTGAACTTGAATCTGATTGGCTGATTCAATCAGCCAATCAGATTTTTCCTAACTTAATTCCGATTGGCTGATAGAATCCTATCAGCCAATCAGAATTCGAGGTACGCCATCTTGGATGACATCATTTAAAGGAACCTTCATTCGGCGAGTAGGCGTCAGTGAAGAAGGATGGATCCGAGTCGGCTGGAAGAAGATGGCTCCGCTCTGCTCCGGATGGATGAAGATAGAAGATGCCGCTTGGATGAAGATGTCTGCCGGTCCGGATGTCCTCTTCTGCCCGGATAGGATGAAGACTTCTGCCGCTCAGGATGTCCTCTTTTGGTCCATCGGTGCCTGGCTGGGTGAACACGACTCAAGGTAGGGAGATCTTCAGGGGGGTATTGTTAGGTTTATTTAAGGGGGGTTTGGGTTAGAGTAGGGTATGAGGGTTGTAATGTTGGGGGTTGGTATTGTGTTTTTTTACAGGCAAAAGAGCTGATTACTTTGGGCATGCCCCTCAAAAAGCCCTTTTAAGAGCTGGTAGAAGAGCTGGTTACTTTTTAATTTAGAATAGGGTAGGGACCTTTATTATTTTGGGGGGCTTTTTTATTTTATTAGGGGGCTTAGAGTAGGTGTAATTAGCCTAATATTCTTGTAATCTTTTTTTATTTTTTGTAATTTAGTTTAGTTTATTTAATTGTATTTAATTGTAGGTACTTGTAGTTAATTTATTTAATTTATTTATTGATAGTGTAGTGTTAGGTTTAATTGTAACTTAGGTTAGGATTTATTTTACAGGTAATTTTGTAATTATTTTAACTAGGTAGCTATTAAATAGTTAATAACTATTTAATAGCTATTGTACCTAGTTAAAATAAATACAAAGTTGCCTGTAAAATAAATATAAATCCTAAAATAGCTACAATATAATTATTCATTATATTGTAGCTATATTAGGGTTTATTTTACAGGTACATATTTAGCTTTAAATAGGAATACTTTAGTTAAAAAGATTTAATTTATTTCGTTAGATTAAAACTATATTTAATTTAGGGGGGTGTTAGGGTTAGGGTTAGACTTAGCTTTAGGGGTTAATACATTTATTAGAGTAGAGGTGAGGTCCGGTAGGCAGATTAGGGTTTAATAAGTGTACTTAGGTAGCGGCGACATTGGTGGGGGCAGATTAGGGGTTAATAAATATTATGTAGGTGTCGGCGATGTTAGGGGCAGCAGATTAGGGGTTCATAGGTATAATGTAGGTGGCGGCGGTGTGCGGTCAGCAGATTAGGGGTTAAAAATATTTATTATAGTGGCGGCGATGTGGGGGGACCTCGGTTTAGGGGTACATAGGTAGTTTATGGGTGTTAGTGTACTTTAGAGCACAGTAGTTAAGAGCTTTATAAACCGGCGTTAGCCCAGAAAGCTCTTAACTACTGACTTTTTTCTGCGGCTGGAGTCTTGTCGGTAGAGGGTCTACTGCTCAATTCAGCCAAGACTCTAAATACCGGCGTTAGGAAGATCCCATTGAAAAGATAGGATACGCAATTGACGTAAGGGGATCTGCGGTATGGAAAAGTCACGGCTTGAAAGTGAGCGTTAGACCCTTACCTACACGACTCTAAATACCAAAAGCAGCGTTAGGACCCCTTAACGCTGCTTTTGACGGCTACCGCAGAACTCTAAATCTAGGCGTTCGATTTTTTACAGCATTTATAATTATTATTTAAAAATTTTTATATTTAATATTTCAAAAACACTTAAAATGACTAATTCTTCATGTATTCTTCATTTGTTTCTAATTAATTTTTATGTGATAAAGAAAGTTTGGACGGGTGTATGGGGCATCAATTTAAAAATGATTTGTTAATTGTCATCCCTCTGTAAAATTACCATTTTGTTTAGTTTTAAAATGTATCTACTATTTCTACAGTTAGATAGTTTATTCCTAATTAATTGTATGCATCAACTGCAAGATGGCCTGAACAGGTAAAAAATAATAATTTTATTTTCTAATTTTCAGCAACATTCTAATTTAAAAAAAAATCACATAGTACAAAATCCTAAATGTTGGAAAGGTGAATGAATGTTGAATGTGTTACTATAAAGTGCTTGATGAAATAATGGATACATTGTTCATAAGCTGTTATTTGTCATCTATACTATAAAAAATGTCACACACACACAAACAGTTTGCCTATTATTATTTTTTTTCTGTAAGCTAAATATCACACAGAAAGCAAGATAACTGATTTTTAAAAGCAAAATACAAAAAAAATGTCTTCAGGGCAAAGGTTAGAAATGTTTTAGCCATGAATGGGTTAATGTAGGTAAGGTATGCCCTTTACTTTAAGACAGGTAAGCCAAATTAATGCAAAAAATGAAGGTTTCTCATAAATGGTGAGCTATAAAAATTATGAGAAAGAAGAAATAATAAAATTTGATATGTAGTGGGAGATTGGTTGTGAGTGACATTTCAAAATATGGCAAATACTAATTCAAATGAGCCACTGAGACACATCCTTGGGTATCAATCAGATAGCAATAACTTTTTTATAAAAGTTTAAAATAAAGTTTATAGCTAACATCTTGTCACAGCAGCAGCCTCTCTATTAGTTGTGTTTTTGTTATAACAAGCATAACATTCCTGAAAAGCCAAAAATACCCCTTAATTTCTTATGTCTGTCTATTCCTTTGTGTGTGTATATATAGTAAATACATATTGAAAAATGTACTTGATGAGTTTGGGTTACTGATATTCTGCACTATGCGTATAGCAATTGTAGCTTTGAGATTATTATTTTTTTTTGTTACAAAAGCATCAATTCACGGTAAATAGTTCTTATGAATATTCTGTGTGGAGTCTACATAAGATGTGATTTATACCAGGAAACTCTGGACACAACTGTTAATAATGTGTTGGCTTTCAGACTGTAAACCCATTTTAAAGTTTGCTTCCCTTTAAACATCACCAGCCATTCCTATAATTTTACTATAACTTTCTGCAGTGTTATGGCCTCATCTGGGCAGTAGTTAGCTGGCTTCCTTGCTGTTCTATATTCCTATTTATTGCATGTGTGTTTTAATTAAAAAGGGTAGTGATACTGAACTTCATGCAGTAATGTCATTGAAACATATTCTATCTCAGTAGAATCCTACTCCCAGAATCATGTGTCCTCTCCTGTGTGAAATACTGCTTGTACACAAATTAATATTCTCGTATAAACGTATTCTTAGTTACTCTTACTTGAGTAATGATTTCTGTCTCTGTGCAGACTACAGTTCCTCTGAGAATTCCACTCCAAAGGGGAATTCCTTGTTACAGCTTTTTCTCAATAGAAATTTGAAACAACCTCTGTGCTTCCACCTATACGGCTAGATTACGAGTTTTGTGTTATGAGGGGTGCGGTACTAACTTGCAAGTTATTGTCACCGCTCACTTACCTACAGCGCTGGTATTACAGGTTTAAAAAAAAAAAACAGCGTTATAAGGCAAGAAGTGAGTGTAAAGCCAAATTGAGCTCCATACCGCACTCCAATACCAGCGCTGCTGAAAGCTGCGGTGAGCTGGTTTTACATGCTCGTGCACGATTTCCCCATAGACATCAATGGGGAGAGCCGGCTGGAAAAAAGTCTAACGCCTGCAATAAAGCAGCGTAAAGCTCCATAACGCAGCCCCATTGATTCCTATGGGGAAACACCCTAACATGAACCCCGAATCTAAACACCCCTAATCTTACACTTATTAACCCCTAATCTGCTGCACCCGACATCGCCGACACCTACATTATATTTATTAACCCCAATCTGCCGCCCCCGGCATCCCTGCCACCTGCATTATACTTATTAACCCCTAATCTGCTGCCCCCAACATCGCCGACACCTACATTATATTTATTAACCCCTAATCTCCCGTCCCCAATGTCGCCACAACCTACCTATACTTATTAACCCCTAATCTGCCGCCCCCACTATAACGCCTAAACCGCCGTACTCCCGCATCACAAACACTAGTTAAATATTATTAACCCCTAATCTGCCGACCCTAACAACGCACAACCTACCTACATTTATTAACCCCTAATCTTCCACCCCCTAATGTCACCGCCACTATACTAAATGTATTAACCCCTAAACCTAAGTCTAACCCTAACCCTAACACCCCCTAACTTAAATATAATTAAAATAAATCTAAATAAAACCTACTATTATTACCTAAATAATTCCTATTTAAAACTAAATACTTACCTGTAAAATAAACCGAAAGCTAGCTACAATATAACTAATAGTTACCTTGTAGCTAGCTTAGGGTTTATTTTTGTTTTACAGGCAAGTTTGTATTTATTTTAACTAGGTAGAATAGTTACTAAATAGTTATTAACTATTTACTAACTACCTAGCTAAAATAAATACAAATTTACCTGTAAAATAAAACCTAACCTGTCTTACACTAACACCTAACCTTACACTACAATTAAATCAATTACCTAAATTAAATACAATTACCTAAATTACAGGTAAAAGAGCTGATTTTTTTGGTGCAATGCCCCACAAAAGGCCCTTTTAAGGGCTATTGGTAGTTTAGTTTAGGCTAGGTGTTTTTTTTTTTTGGGGGGGGGGCTTTTTTATTTTGATAGGGCTATTAGATTAGGTGTAATTAGTTTATATATCTGATCATTTCTTTTTTTATTTTATGTAATTTAGTGTTTGTTTGTTTTTTGTAATTTAGGTAATTGTATTTAATTATATTAATTGTAGTGTAAGGTTAGGTGTTAGTGTAACTCAGGTTAGATTTTATTTTACAGGTAAATTTGTATTTATTTTAGCTAGGTAGTTAGTAAATAGTTAATAACTATTTAGTAACTATTCTACCTAGTTAAAATAAATACAATAAATACAAACTTGCCTGTAAAATAAAAATAAAACCTAAGCTAGATACAATATATTATTGTAGCTAGCTTAGGGTTTATTTTACAGGTAAGTATTTAGATTTAAATAGGAATTATTTAGGTAATGATAGTAGGTTTTATTTAGATTTATTTTAATTCTATTTAAGTTAGGGAGTGTTAGGGTTAGACTTAGGTTTAGGGGTTAATAAATTTAGTATAGTGGCGGCGACATTGGGGGCGGCAGATTTAGGGGTTAATAAATGTAGGTAGGTGCTGGCAATGTTAGGGGCGGCAGATTAGGGGTTAATAATATTTAACTAGTGTTTGTGATGCAGGAGTGTGGTGGTTTAGGGGTTAATATGTTTGTTATAGTGGTGGCGATGTCCGGAGCAACAGATTAGGGGTTAATAATTTTCTTTTAGTGTTTGCGATGCGGGAGGGCCTCAGTTTAGGGGTTAATAGGTAGTTTATGGGTGTTAGTGTACTTTTTAGCACTTTAGTTATGAGTTTTATGGTACAGCTTTGTAGCGTAAAACCCATAACTACTGTCTTTCAGTTTACGGTATGGATCTTGACGGTATTGGCTATACAACTCACTTTTTGGCCTCCCAGGCAGACTCGTAATACCGGTGCTATGGAAGTCCAATTAAAAAAGGACTTTTTGAAAGTTGCGGTAATTACGTTGTGTTACGGCCAAAAACGTGTGCGGTGCAGCTAAACCTGCAAGACTCGTAATACCAGCGGTAGTGAAAAAGTGAAAAAGAGCCTTAACGCTGCTTTTTCACCCATAACACAAAACTCATAATCTAGCCAATAGTATGTTATGGGCATTTACAACAAAAAAATTATTGCACCAATTATTCATACATTTCTAAAAATCCATTCTTTTACAAAAAAAGGAATCTTAGGAAAAAAATAAACAAATGTAATCCCTAGTAAATTATATTCTGGTACCCAAGATTCTATCAATTTAGCTTGACGTGACTGAAGCTCTGACCAAAAACACTTTGCATGTGAATTAATTCTAGGTTTCTTGGGCCCTGATGATCTAAAACTCTTCACTTTGGCAGGATTATCTAAGAAATCTTGTCAGCTTTGTGAGGTGCCTTAAAGAATTCTAGAAATGCACATTTTAGCTTAAAGGGACACTAAACACAAATGTTTTCTTTAATGATTCGGATAGAGCATGCAATTTTAAGCAACTTTCTAATTTACTCCTATTATCAATTTTTTTCTTCTTTCTCTTGCTATCATTATTTAAAAGCAAGAATGTGATGCATATAAGCTGGCCCATTTTTGGTTGAGAACCTGGGTTATGCTTGCTTATTGGTGGGTAAATGTAATCCTCCAATAAGCAAGCGCTATCCATGGTGCTGAACCTAAAATGGGCTGGCTGCTAAGATTTACATTCCTGCTTTTAAAATAAAAATAGCAAGAGAACGAAGAAAATGTGATCATGGGAGTAAATTAGAAAGTTGCTTAAAATGTCATGCTCTATCTGAATCATGAAAAAAACAAATTGGGTTCAGTGTCCCTTTAAGAGCTGTTTATCTCAGTCACTATTGAGTTTTCTGGATGTGAAGGAGAGACTTTAAACCAAGGATTGGTTGTTTAATATCTTGAAGTCTAAAAAGTAGCTTTCCACTGTAAAACAAAATTGAATGGGGAGTTGTTTTTACTGTGCTGTAATCACTGCTTAGTGTGTGTTATTGCACTAAGTTCAAAATAAACAGTTATTATTTTACTGCATTCTCGTGCCTCAGATTCCATTTTTCAGTACTTGGTTTGTGTTTTGCCAGCATTAGGAGAAAAGACAAGGATTCATTAATTATTCTTTTAGCTGAATGTTCTTTAGACGGGCTGAAATGTATAGATATGAAAAGTGAGAAAAAAATAAAAGAATGTAAATAAAGTAAATAAACTGGCAAACTAAAAGTAAAATTAAATGAAAATATAAATGTTTCTAAAGAAAGAGAGTAAGCCCTGAACCAAAAAACATTTAAGCTCCCTATATTTTCTATGGGAGGCGTCGAGCGGCAATGTTCGCTTGTATTACAAGTTAAAAATAAATGCAATTGCCCAAACACAATCACATTTAATGCTCAAACTTTTCACACAACCTGAAAGTTTGCATAAAAAGTTTGGGCAAAGGAAACAAACCTACTATATTAACCCCTAAACCACCAAAAAAACACCACAAAGTAACCCACTACACTATTAACCCCTAAACTATCACAAACTCCACCTCAAAGTAATCCACTACACTGTTAACCCCTAAATCACCACAACCTCCACTGCAAAGTTACCCACAACACTATTAACCCCTAAACTGCCTCAACCCCCACCTCAACGCACTACACTTGTAACCATTAAATCGCCACAACTCCCATAGCTAAATACCCACTAACCGCTAAACCCCCTAACAAGATAACCCCCCTAACACCCCCTAGTTACCAAAAAAAAACATTACTGGAAAAAATCTAACATCACTGGGAAAAGAAAAACTAACATTACATCGGGGAAAAAAAAACATTTCAGAAAATAAAAAACCTACCATTTCATTTTTTTTTTTTATAAAAAATAAAAAAACAGTAATGCCTATTCTAAAACTAAAGCCCACCCCAAAATAAAAAACCCTATACAACCTCTGAACTATATCATTATCCCTTTTTAAGGGTTTTGCCCTAGAGTATCACTAAACCCCAAAGATGGTACTCACCAAAGTTGAATCCAGCTCCTACGTAGCGACAGCGGTCCATCTTCATCTCGGTGGTGGTCTTCTATCTTCATTCATCTTCTTTTCTTTTTCAAGTTTAGCAGTTATTAGTGTAGTGCAGTACTTTGCGGTGGGCTATATGGCGGTTTAGGGGTTATTAGCATAGTGGGGTACTTTGTGATGGGCTATATGGTGGTTTAGGGGTTATTAATGTAGTGGGGTACTTTGCGATGTGTTAGGGGTTATTAGAGTAGGGGACTTCAGGTTAGTGCTCGAGTATATCTATTTCTGCTTTTCTCGCTCCATTGAAGTCTATGGGGGAGTATGTTAACACAGTCCTGATAGTCTAACTTTGGTTCTTTGTGTGTGTCGTGTTAGAGCGTGTAAAGAGCCAAAGTCGAGGGGAGTTAGTGTGCGAGCAGGAGCAATAAATAGCCCTCCACTCGTAATCTAGCCCAAAATAGGAAGAAAAAAAAACACAAGTAGCCACACAAAAATACAAAGGAGAATGATTAAACAAAAGAAAGAAAAGTAAACTACAAAAAGAAATATAACCAAAATAAATATAACTGGAATTAACATAAAATAATGATAAATAATAAAAGTGCACAAACTATAAACAGTACAATATATATATATATATATATATATATATATATATATATATATACTGTATATATAATACAGTAAAATCAAATCAATGAGTTAATAAATAGCTTCCCAATGATACTTTACAAGATACAAGCAAAAGAAATACAAATGTGTTAGATGTTAACAACACTAGGAAACAAAAAAGAAAACCAAGAACTGATACTCGGCTTTAAAGATAGACCGCAGCCTTCTTACAGTCTCTCCTCTAGGACTATATACAGATAGGGTAATGGAAGGTAGATGGCGCTGGTCTGCAGAGTAATTTTTCTCTAGTGATGAAGAGAAAAACAGGGCTTGAGATGTATGCAGCAACCAAATTGCTATAAGTGCAGTATACTCACTCCATATGCTGCAGTAGTTCAGCTTCAGAATTGTGTGTCTCCCAATTGGGGTATGATAATCCCATAAGGTGCCTGCTGTTTGGTTGTGAATAAATGGAGACTCAAGTGATAAAGAATCCAAAGTATAGAAATAAAAAAAAAGTAGTAACTTACTCCATATATTTGGAGAGTCCGGCCTGGTACAGCAAAGAGAAAATTCAAAGGTCTTCCAATGTTAAGTGAAAAATCTCTTTTTATTAGCTCAACGCGTTTCAACATTGATAACAAATACCATAATATCACAAAAACGCAAAAATGTGAAATAAATGTGATGAAATATTAAACAAAAAAGTGATCATAAAATATACGTAATGAGTAAAGCCTAAATGCTTATAAAAGTTCATATAAGGATATATGTGTTCTCTTCAAAATCTTCACGCTTCTATTTTTCTTTCGATCCTCATATGAAAAGAAAGAAGAAATGCCACATAGCGTAACTCTGTAATCTTTTTCAATGCAGAATGTGTATGTACAAATGGTTACTCACATGAGATGGAGCTATAGCCAAGCTCAGGTTAATGCGCACACCCAAAGTTATACTGTTGGGTAAACAGTTGCTTGAACAGGATTTCAACGTTAAAACGTCTTTGTCAAGAGCAGTATTAAAAACAAATATAAAAGTGATAAAAAGCAATTGATTGAATATGTCTGATGTATCCAAAAAGCCGGTTTATATACAGGTGTACTCACTATCCAATTTCCTGTTCTGAACAGGAAATTGGATTTACAATGTGCTTGAATAAAAAACAATAAACATGTATTGGTGGTGAACCAAAATTCAAATCGATAATAATATCTAATATAAAATGCCGATTTTTGTTAAATGTATTATAAAAAATAAATTTGCAGATTTTTTATATTTAGTTCAGCATCAACACGATTTTAAGCCAATCAGGTTTCGAATTCATTTTAGTAACCAATTAAAAAGCATTATTTCTTCAGTCCTCAAACAGGTAGTTAGCAATATATAGTTCCGTTTCAGGTCCAGAGTTTTATCACATGATCCGTACAGCCAATACTGGTGATGTTATATAATAAAGAATCGATGACGTATCAAAACAACATGGTGTGTAATCACATGGTTAAAGTGTCCAATCGAAAAGAAGCTGTGTAACAAAGGCGTGTTCGTCTGTTGATTCCGATTGGTCCATTTTATATGGGGAGTGTTTTAGGTTAAAAGTCCATAAAAGCATTGTATTATAGAAATATCTGCGAAAAAAACGACAAAAATGAACAGTATATGTTCTTCACTTCTCGCAACAAGTGCAGACAACAACAATACAAGAAAAAACTTACATATGAATTGCGAAATATATCGCAACAGGGGCAGATCATTGTTTTACATATATACATTGCTTCTAATAATTTTTTTATGAAAGGCCACAAAAGAATAATTGATGTATTTTTCTATAAATCAATATATAAAACTCCTTAACCAATAAAAATATATCCCAATGTGTGAAACCTTAAATAAATTATAATTAATAATATTATTATGGACAATAATGTGAACCCTAAATCTTCTTAAATGTGAATATTATATCTATATGTGAATATTCTTAAAGAATTGTGTAATGTGAAAGGTGAATATATGTGAAAAAGTGTGAAAAAGAACCTAGTATTTTAATATATAGGCAATCTAATGCTGTAAGGATTATTAATGTGTACCATCTTTGTACAACAAAAAATGTCTATCTTTAACGGTGAAGTGCCCAACTATAGGTTTAATAATTAAGTGTGTGTGTAAGATCCTAATGAACGAATAAGAGGAGGGAAAAGAAAAAAATAAGATAAAATAGAAAAAAGAGAGGAAAAATAAAATAAAATCTATAATTGGGATAAACGTAAAAATGCTGAACTAAATATAAAAAATCGGCAAATTTATTTTTTATAATACATTTAACAAAAATCAGCATTTTATATTAGATATTATTATCGATTTGAATTTTGGTTCACCACCAATACATGTTTATTGTTTTTTATTTAAGCACATTGTAAATCCAATTTCCTGTTCAGAACAGGAAATTGGATAGTGAGTACACCTGTATATAAACCGGCTTTTTGGATACAGCAGACATATTCAATCAATTGCTTTTTATCACTTTTATATTTGTTTTTAATACTGCTCTTGACAAAGACGTTTTAACGTTGAAACGCGTTGAGCTAATAAAAAGAGATTTTTTACTTAATATTGGAAGACCTTTGAATTTTCTCTTTGCTGTACCAGGCCGGAGTAAGTTACTACTTTTTTTTTATTTCTATACTTTGGATTCTTTATCACTTGAGTCTCCATTTATTCACAGCCAAACAGCAGGCACCTTATGGGATTATCATACCCCAATTGGGAGACACACGATTCTGAAGCTGAACTACTGCAGCATATGGAGTGAGTATACTGCACTTATAGCAATTTGGTTGCTGCATATATCTCAAGCCCTGTTTTTCTCTTCATCACTAGAGAAAAATTACTCTGCAAACCAGCGCCATCTACCTTCCATTTCCCAATGATACTTATTTCATGAGAGCAGCAAGAAAAACATGACATTTTGTGGGATACTGCTTTAAATATATTAACCAGAGAAGCTCTGATTGGTCAATTTCTGCTTGGCCATCTCTCTAATTCATTTTATGTTTGTTCCTGATAGTTTTCTCTCTATAAAGTTGTAACTATTATACTTCCTGTTATCTTGTATTCAGTTTATTGTTTTACTGTATTTTGATGCTTTTAATGGCTACTAGAGCAGTAAAGGGTGGGAAGTTTAAGAAAATGATTATGAGTCTATAGTCTAGTAATGAAAGGATAATACATGTTTTTGTTTATAAATGAGGGAAGGGAACTCCATAGATGAACCAAATAAAGACTGGTGGGGGTGATGAGTAAAGGAGGAACTGCAGACAATGGTGTAGTGAGGACAGAACGGGAAAGTAAAAAATATATATATTATTGTGTATGTTTGTGGTGTGGGATTAACAAATATACGGCTAGATTAAGAGTTTTGCGTTATGAGCGGCTCGGTGCTAATTTACAAGTTATTGTCACCGCTCACCTCCCTATAGCGCTGCTATTACAGGTTTGCAAATTGAATTTAGTATTTAGAGGGCGCTAGGAGAAGCTAAAGATATCTCAATATGTGACCTTTAATAGGTGTTAAAGAGGACCAGCCTTAATTATACTGGGACTGTCTGTACGTGTGTTAATATAGACTAAACCATAAATTCAATACCTAAGGATTTCTAAATTAGTGACTATAGATTGGTGTGAATATAGATTAGTCTTAATTATACTAGATATGTTTATATGCAATATAATAAAATTTACCCCATGCAGAGTAGGCAAAGATTATTACAAATTTATTTACAGAGATACTTCAGTATTTAATATACATTCACAGTAATAAAATTTGGGACATCTCCCATACATATAGGACCACTCCTAAAAAATAACATATAAGATTATAAAAACATTCTCAAATTACAATAAAATGATAAAGCAAAAATGAATTACAACTAATCATGGATCATATAGTAGATAAAATAAATGCATATGTATAAAACTCTTCCAAACAAACAAATCTGGATAAGTGGATAACCTATGTAAGATAGCCAGCTAGATAGATAACAATGCCATTAACCAATTAAAGTAAATATATTCAGAGGTTTAGGAATCACATACCACCATAGGAAAAAAATGTATTATTGAGCCATTTTAGAACTCAACCACTTCTGATTAGATATATCTTTAAGATGTACTGGTAAAGGTTTGTATTGCAGGAACTAAACAAACTTATGGCGCCACTTAGGAGGGCCAAGTAAAAGCAATGTCTCCTATTGCAAGTCTCTTATAGCGAGTTTCCCACTTCAGAATGTGGTAGCATACATTACTATTGCAAACATATTATTCTCAAGATCATAAATGAACTGTTCCGCAGGTAAGTGACACTTTGTATCAGCAGTTTTAGTTTACCTGCATGAGCTATGCTCCTAGCTCTTGTTTCTTACCGCAGTTTTTCAATTGTGTGTTTGGCGTGTTGTGTGGCTCCTCTCTGGCGATCACTTGACTCTACCTCACGTCACAGCTCTGATCCACTATGTAGCGATTCTGGTTAAGGGCTGAATTGGATACAAAATAACTTTTCCAAAAGTAATAGCAACCTTAAAATATTGCAACAAAAAGTCTCCTTGCACTTAGAGCTGATATATTATAACCCGGGTTATTTGTAAATGTCCCACGATGTTCCAAAGATTAGACACTGGATCAGAAGTTATCTGTATATTTGTGCCTGTGTGTTAGAAGTCAGAAATGTTCAGCCTGTATACCATCAACATGTTTCACCCTATGATGGGCTTTATCAAGATCTTGATAAAGTCCATCATAGGGTGAAACATGTTGATGGTATACAGGCTGAACATTTCTGACTACTAACACACAGGCACAAATCTACGGATAACTTCTGATCCAGTGTCTAATCTTTGGAACATCGTGGGACATTTACAAATAACCCGGGTTATAATATATGCTTTACCGAACACTACTTGCGTGCTATCAGCACTAAGTGCAAGGAGACTTTTTGTTGCAATCTTTTAAGGTTGCTATTACTTTTGGAAAAGTTATTTTGTATCCAATTCAGCCCTTAACCAGAACCGCTACATAGTGGATCAGAGCTGTGATGTGAGGTAGAGTCAAGTGATCGCCACAGAGGAACCACACGACACGCCAAACACACGCTTGAAAAACTGCGGTAACAAACAAGAGCTAGGAGCATAGCTCATGCAGGTAAACTAAAACTGCTGATACAAAGTGTCACTTACCTGCGGAACAGTTCATTTACGATTTTGAGAATAATATGTTTGCAATAGTAATGTATGCTACCACATTCTGAAGTGGGAAACTCGCTATAAGAGACTTGCAATAGGAGACATTGCTTTTACTTGGCCCTCCTAAGTGGCGCCATAAGTTTGTTTAGTTCCTGCAATACAAACTTTTACTAGTACGTCTTAAAGATATATCTAATCAGAAGTGGATGAGTTCTAAAATGGCTCAATAATAAAAAAAATTCCTATGGTGGTATGTGATTCCTAAACCTCTGAATATATTTACTTTAATTGGTTAATGCATTGTTATCTATCTAGCTGGCTATCGTACATAGGTTATCCACTTATCCAGATTTGTTTGTTTGGAAGAGTTTTATACATATACATTTATTTTATCTACTATGTGATCCATGATTAGTTGTAATTCATTTTTGCTTTATCATTTTATTGTAATTTGAGAATGTTTTTATAATCTTATATGTTATTTTTTAGGAGTGGTCCTATAAGTATGGGAGATGTCCCAAATGTTATTACTGCGAATGTATATTAAATGCTGTATTTTCTTTCGCCTAGATTTAGAGTTTTGCGGTAGCCGTCAAAACCAGCGTTAGGGGGTCCTAACACTGGTTTTTACCGCCCGCTGGTATTTAGAGTCAGTCATTAAAGGGTCTAAAGCTCACTTTGCAGCCGCGACTTTTCCATACCGCAGATCCCCCTACGCCAATTGCGTATCCTATCTTTTCAATGGGATCTTTCTAAAGCTGGTATTTAGAGTCTTGGCTGAAGTGAGCGTTAGAAATCTAACGACAAAACTCCAGCCGCAGAAAAAATCAGGAGTTAAGAGATTTATGGGCTAACGCCAGTTCATAAAGCTCTTAACTACTGTGCTCTAAAGTACACTAACACCCATAAACTACCTATGTACCCCTAAACCGAGGCCCCCCACATCGCTGCCACTCTAATAAAAAATTTTAACCCCTAATCTGCCGACCGCACACCGCCGCAACCTACGTTATCTCTATGTACCCCTAATCTGCTGCCCCTAACACCGCCGACCCCTATATTATATTTATTAACCCCTAATCTGACCAACGTCGCTGCTACCTTACCTACAATTATTAACCCCTAATCTGCCAACCGGACCTCACCGCTACTATAATAAAGTTATTAACCCCTAATCCGCCTCACTCCCGCCTCACTAACCCTATAATAAATAGTATTAACCCCTAATCTGCCCTCCCTAACATCGCCAACACCTAACTTCAAGTATTAACCCCTAATCTGCCGACCGGACCTCACCGCTACTATAATAAATGTATTAACCCCTAAAGCTAAGTCTAACCCTAACTCTAACACCCCCCTAAGTTAAATATAATTTAAATCTAACAAAATAAATTAACTCTTATTAAATAAATTATTCCTATTTAAAGCTAAATACTTACCTGTAAAATAAACCCTAATATAGCTACAATATAAATTTTAATTATATTGTAGCTATTTTAGGATTTATATTTATTTTACAGGCAACTTTTTATTTATTTTAACCAGGTACAATAGCTATTAAATAGTTAATAACTATTTAATAGCTACCTAGTTAAAATAAGTACAAAATTACCTGTAAAATAAATCCTAATCTAAGTTACAATTAAACCTAACACTACACTATCAATAAATTAATTAAATAAAATACCTACAATTATCTACAATTAAACCTAACACTACACTATCAATAAATTAATTAAATACAATACCTACAAATAAATACAATTAAATAAACTAACTAAAGTACAAAAAATAAAAAAGAACTAAGTTACAAAAAATAAAAAAATATTTACAAACATTAGAAAATTATTACATCAATTTTAAACTAATTACACCTACTCTAAGCCCCCTAATAAAATAACAAAGCCCCCCAAAATAAAAAAATGCCCTACCCTATTCTAAAATTAAAATAGAAAAGCTCTTTTACCTTACCAGCCCTTAAAAGGGCCTTTTGGGGACATGCCCCAAAGAATTCAGCTCTTTTGCCTGGAAAAAAAAAACATACAATACCCCCCCCAACATTACAACCCACCATCCACATACCCCTAATCTAACCCAAACCCCCCTTAAATAAACCTAACACTAAGCCCCTGAAGATCTTCCTACCTTATCTTCACCACACCGGGTATGACCGATCCGTCCAGGCTCCGAAATCTTCATCCAAGCCCAAGCGGGGGCTGGAGATCCATCATCCGGCTGAAGTCTTCTATCAAGCGGCTGAAGAAGTCCAGAAGAGGCTCCAAAGTCTTCATCCTATCCGGGCAGAAGAGGAGACCTGGACCGGCAACCATCTTCATCCAAGCGGCATCTTCTATGTTCTTCCATCCGATGACGATCGGCTCCATCTTGAAGACCACCGGCCCGGATCCATCCTCTTCTTCCGACGACTAGACAACGAATGAAGGTTCCTTTAAGGGACGTCATCCAAGATGGCGTCCCTCGAATTCCGATTGGCTGATAGGATTCTATCAGCCAATCGGAATTAAGGTAGGAAAATTCTGATTGGATGATGGAATCAGCCAATCAGATTCAAGTTCAATCCGATTGGCTGATCCAATCAGCCAATCAGATTGAGCTTGCATTCTATTGGCTGATCGGAACAGGGAGCGTAGAGCATAATTTACCGACACTGCAACTCTAAATACCAGAGGTGCTTACGGACGCGGCCAACTTCAAAAACGTGCTCGTGCACGATTCCCCCATAGGAAACAATGGGGCAGTTTGAGCTGAAAAAAAAAAACACCTGCAAAAAAGCAGCGTTCAGCTCCTAACGCGGCCCCATTGTTTCCTATGGGGAAACACTTCCTAAGTCTGCACCTAACACCCTAACATGTACCCCGAGTCTAAACACCCCTTACCTTACACTTATTAACCCCTAATCTGCCGACCCCGCTATCACTGACCCCTGCATATTTTTTTTAACACCTAATCTGCTGCTCCGTACACCGCCGCAACCTACATTATAGCTATGTACCCCTAATCTGCTGCCCCTAACACCGCCAACCCCTATATTATATTTATTAACCCCTAATCTGCCCCCCACAACGTCGCCGCCAGCTACCTACAATAATTAACCCCTAATCTGCCGACCGGACCTCACCGCTTCTATAATAAAGTTATTAACCCCTAATCCGCCTCACTCCCGCCTCAATAAACATATAAGAAATAGTATTAACCCCTAACCTGCCCTACCTAACATCGCCGACACCTAACTTCAATTATTAACCCCTAATCTGCTGACCGGACCTCACCGCTACTATAATAAATGTATTAACCCCTAAAGCTAAGTCTAACCCTAACCCTAACACCCCCCTAAATTAAATATACTTTAAATCTAACAAAATAAATTAACTCTTATTAAATAAATTATTCCTATTTAAAGCTAAATACTTACCTGTAAAATTAACCCTAATATAGCTACAATATAACGAATAATTACATTGTAGCTATTTTAGGATTAATATTTATTTTACAGGCAACTTTGTAATTATTTTAACCAGGTACAATAGCTATTAAATAGTTAATAACTATTCAATAGCTACCTAGTTAAAATAATTACAAAATTATCTGTAAAATAAATCCTAACCTAAGTTACAATTAAACCTAACACTAGGTAGCTATTAAAGTGTAAGGTTAGGTGTTAGTGTAAGACAGGTTAGGTTTTATTTTACAGGTAAATTTGTATTTATTTTAACTAGGTAGCTAGTAAATAGTTAATAACTATTTACTAACTAGTCTACCTAGTTAAAATAAATACAAACTTAGCTGTGAAATAAAAATAAAACCTAAGATAGCTACAATGTAACTATCCTATATTATAAAAGGCCAAGTGTGTTTGTCTGAAGCCGTCATGCGCACGAGGACAAACACACCTGGCCTTCTAACTGTCTTCCCTCGGCGTCGCGTGTGGTGGAGTGGGCGTGACCGACGGGTGTGATGTGGGCAGGGCCGGGCGGGGCGTATGCGTTACCGGGCGTGCCCGTCCGTTACATGGGCGGGGCCGGGCGAGTCCGAGCATGACGTGGGCGGGGCTAGGCGGGGCCAGGTGCCGGGTGTGTGGCTGTGCACAGTCAGAGAGTGAATCATAAGACAGAGAGCTCTAAAAAGCAGAGGGGGATAAAGAGAGGGAGCAAAAGAGATTGGGGAGAGTGAGCAAAGGAGAGGGGGAGATAGCACAAAAGAGAGAGGGGAGAGAGCACAAAAGAGAGAGGGGAGAGAGCACAAAAAAGAGAGGGGAGAGAGCACAAAAGAGAGGGGGGAGAGAGCACAAAAGAGAGGGGGGAGGGAGCACAAAAGAGAGGGGGGAGAGTGCAGAAAAGAAAGGGTGGAGAGAGCACAAAAGAGAGGGAGAGAGCACAAAAGAGAGGGGGAAGAGAGCGCAAAAGAGAGGGGGGAGAGAGCGCAAAAGAGAGGGGGGAGAGAGCGCAAAAGAGAGGGGGGAGAGAGTGCAAAAGAGAGGGGGGAGAGAGCGCAAAAGAGAGGGGGGAGAGAGCGCAAAAGAGAGGGGGAAGAGAGCACAAAAGAGAGGGGGGAGAGTGCACAAAAGAGAGGGTGGAGAGAGCACAAAAGAGAGGGTGGAGAGAGCACAAAATAGAGGGAGAGAGCACAAAAGAGAGAGCTCAAAAGAGAGGGGGAGAGAGCGCAAAAGGGAGAGGGGGGAGAGAGAGAGCAAAAGAGAGGAGGGGGAGAGAGAGAGCAAAAGAGAGGGGAGAAAGAGAGAGCAAAAGAGGGGGGAGAGAGAGAGAGAGCAAAAGAGAGCGGGGAGAGCGAGCAAAAGAGAGGGAGAGAGACAGCAAAAGAGGGAGAAAGACAACAAAAGAGGGAGAGAGACAGCAAAAGAGAGGGGGGGAGGGAGAGCAAAAGAGAGGGGGAGAGAGAGAGAGCAAAAGAGAGGGGGAAAAGAGAGGGGAGAAAGAGAGAGCAAAAGAGAGGGGGGAGAGAGAGAGCAAAAGAGAGGGCAGAAAGAGAGAGCAAAAGAGAGGGGGGAGAGAGCACAAAAGAGAGGGGGAGAGAGCGCAAAAGGGAGAGGGGGAGAGAGTGCAAAAGAGAGGGGGGAGAGAGAGCGCAAAAGAGAGGGGGGAGAGAGAGAGCAAAAGAGAGGGAGAGAGAGAGCAAAAGAGGGAGAGAGACAGCAAAATAGGGAGAAAGACAACAAAAGAGGGAGAGAGACAGCAAAAGAGAGGGGGGAGAGAGAGCAAAAGAGAGGGGGGAAAGAGAGAGCAAAAGAGAGGGGGGAGAGAGAGAGCAAAAGATAGGGGAAAAGAGAGAGGAGAAAGAGAGAGCAAAAGAGAGGGGAGAAAGAGAGCGCAAAAGAGAGGGGGGAGAGAGCACAAAAGAGAGCGGGGAGAGAGCGCAAAAGGGAGAGGGGGAGAGAGCGCAAAAGAGAGGGGGGAGAGAGAGAGCAAAAGAGAGGGAGAGAGAGAGCAAGAGAGGGAGAGAGAGAGCAAAATAGGGAGAGAGACAGCAAAATAGGGAGAGAGACAGCAAAAGAGAGGAGGAGGGAGATAGAGAGCAAAAGAGAGAGCAAAAGAGAGGGGAGAAAGAGAGAGCAAAAGAGGGGGGAGAGAGAGCAAAAAAGAGCGGGGAGAGCGAGCAAAAGAGAGGGAGAGAGACAGCAAAAGAGGGAGAAAGACAACAAAAGAGGGAGAGAGACAGCAAAAGAGAGGGGGGGAGAGAAAGCAAAAGAGAGGGAGAGAGAGAGAGCAAAAGAGAGGGGAAAAGAGAGGGGAGAAAGAGAGAGCAAAAGAGAGGGGGGAGAGAGAGAGCAAAAGAGAGGGAAGAAAGAGAGAGCAAAAGAGAGGGGGGAGAGAGCACAAAAGAGAGGGGAGAGAGAGCGCAAAAGGGAGAGGGGGAGAGAGCGCAAAAGAGAGGGGGGAGAGAGAGAGCGCAAAAGAGAGGGGGGAGAGAGCAAAAGAGAGGGTGAGAGTGAGCAAAAGAGGGAGAGAGACAGCAAAATAGGGAGAAAGACAACAAAAGAGGGAGAGAGACAGCAAAAGAGAGGGGGGAGAGAGAGCAAAAGAGAGGGGGAAAGAGAGAGCAAAAGAGAGGGGGGAGAGAGAGAGAGCAAAAGAGAGGGGAAAAGAGAGGGGAGAAAGACAGAGCAAAAGAGAGGGGAGAAAGAGAGTGCAAAAGAGAGGGGGGAGAGAGCACAAAAGAGAGGGGGGAGAGAGCGCAAAAGGGAGAGGGGGAGAGAGCACAAAAGAGAGGGGGGAGAGAGAGAGCAAAAGAGAGGGAGAGAGAGAGCAAAAGAGGGAGAGAGACAGCAAAATAGGGAGAGAGACAGCAAAAGAGAGTAGGGGGGAGAGAGAGAGCAAAAGAGAGGGGAGAAAGAGAGAGCAAAAGAGAGGGGAGAAAGAGAGAGCAAAAGAGGGGGGAGAGAGAGAGAGCAAAATAGAGCGGGGAGAGCGAGCAAAAGAGAGGGAGAGACACAGCAAAAGAGGGAGAAAGACAACAAAAGAGGGAGAGAGACAGCAAAAGAGAGGGGGGGAGAGAGAGCAAAAGAGAGGGGGAGAGAGAGAGCAAAAGAGAGGGGAGAAAGAGAGAGTAAAAGAGAGGGGATATAGAGAGAGAGCAAGGGGTGGGACCGCTGTACTGTAAAAAATGGCCCGTGTACACAGGCTTTAGGACTAGTTAGTTATATTGTAGCTAGCTTAGGGTTTATTTTACAGGTAAGTATTTAGTTATAAATAGGAATTATTTAGTTAATGATAGTAATTTTTATTTAGATTTATTTTAATTATGTTAAAGTTAGTGGTGTTAGGGTTAGACTTAGGGTTAGGTTTAGGGGTTAATAACTTTAGTATAGTGGCGGCGATTTTGGGAGCAGCAGATTAGGGGTTAATAACAGTAATGTAGGTTGCGGCGATGTTAGGGATAGCAGACTAGGGGTTAATAATATTTTTAGCACTTTAGTTATGAGTTTTATGTTACAGCGTTGTAGCATAAAATCCTTAACTACTGACTTTCAGTTTACAATACGGATCTTGACGGTATAGGCTGTACTGCTCACTTTTTGGCCGGACAGGCAAACTCGTAATACCGGCGTTATGGAAGTCCCATTGAAAAAGGTTTTGTTTTTTTTGGAAGCTGCGGTAGATACGTTGCGTTACGGCCAAAAAAGTGTGCGGTACAGATATTCTGACAAGACTCGTAATACCAGCGGTAGTGAAAAAGAGCCTTAACCCTGCTTTTTCACTCATAACACAAAACTCGTAATCTAGCCGATATGCTTTTGTACATATTTTCCTGTGGTTTTGAAAGTCTCACTACTCAGAATACATAAGTGAGACTTGCACTGATTCTCTATGTTATGTTCTGTTCTCTTTATACAATATATACATATATATACAGTATATTGATAGCAATATTGGGTATATTTAACAGAAAAAATAATAATAATTTGACTCTCTCTTGTTCTTTATTAGTAATATTGTAAACAGTTAACATGGGCAGCAGAGAAAAAGTCGGTTCATCTGAATCTTTCAGAACAAATATTTGCACTATTCAGTATTCATTTCATTTTAAACTTAACAAATACTGGATATTTACAATAATTTTCGTTAAACAAATGTAAATGTTCCCTGCTTTGCAAACATTTATAATATATCTGGTACCTGTGTCTATAAAAATGCCTGTACCACCAGTATTCAATGCATTAATTCAGAAGAGAAAAGAACAAATACAGAAGTTTTCAAATTACTCTTTGCTTCCACCTATGGTGTTTGTTGAACCAACAATAAATACAACCTGGGTCAGCATGCATGAACTACTCCCTGCTTGCGGTTACTGTAACAGGTGGGTTGCAGGCATTTATGGAGGGGAAAGTGAAAGGGTGCAGTCATTAAGGGCTGTACCAACTTGAGTTTACAATGTGCCTCTATTTCCTACTGAAATAAGTTGTGTTACGCTTAGCTTCACTATTCCAAAATTATTATCTGCTTTCCAAGCATTACAAAAGTAAGTGTCCAAGGAGCTTCTGGACACATGAAAAAAAAGCATAACTGATTAAACACTATCTAGATTCATTTTTTATTTAATAATAAGTGATTTCCATTAAATTACTGAGTAAATTAGATTTTAGATTTTTTTGTTTAAATAGAGCTTTGCCCTAAACATGAGTCACACCTCTTTTAACTGTCCTATGTAATATAGTATAGTATTGCACAACATAGGTTCTAATGAATAATGGGTCAATTAGAATTTCTAATCCAGCATTAGGAGATAATATGTCCTGGCAGTTTGTCTATGCTATTAGATATTAGGGATGCAGCTGGAAATCTGGTATCCTGTAACAAATCCTTACAGGACTTTCTTTACTAAATAGTTAAGGCAGGGATTCCATTGCCAATCACTAATAGGCTATTTTTTTTTCATAACTGGTCGGCTGCACTCTGTGGCCCTCTCTGCATCGGCCAGCAATGGTGACGATCGTTGGTGAGTGGGAGCATCTGCAGAGAGGCGGGCGAACGGGCCATCGCCGGATCACTTCCAGCCAGCAGTGTCGGATCAGTCCCCGGTGCGTGTGTGTATGTGCGCCCCCGCGATCTGCACTAATAGGTGCATTGACTGAAGTCTTGGTGGGAGCGGGCGGTGGGAGTGGGAGTGGGAAAGGGAGGAAAATTATGTTTTTAAAAAGGGATCTGGGAGAGGGGGTTATTGAGGGGGGCATTTATATAAAAAAAAAGGCACATTATTTTGAAAAGTGGGTACTGGCAGACAGCTGCCAGTACCCAAAATGGCACTGAATAGTGAGAGGGGGGACGGTTAGAGAGCTGTTTGGGGGTCTCAGGGAGGTTGGGTGGTAAGGGGGGATCCTACACTGCAGAAAATATATAATTAAAAAAATAAATTAAAAAAAAAAACACAAACTTTTTTTTTTTTAATGCTGGCAGACTTTCTGCCAGTACTTAAGATGTGAGGGCATTTGTGGGGTGGGGGAGGGAAGAGAGCTGTTTGGGAGGGATCAGGGGGTGTGATGTGATAGGTGGGAGGCTGATCTCTACACTAAAGCTAAAATGAACCCTACAAGGTCCCTACAAGCTACCTAATTAACCCTGTCACTGCTGGGTATAATACGAATGTGGTGCGCAGCGGCATTTACTGGCCTTCTAATTACCAAAAAGCAATGCTAAAGCCATATATGTCTGCTATTTCTTAACAAAGGGGATCCCAGAGAAGCATTTACAAACAGTTCTGCTATAATTGCACAAGCTGTTTGTAAATAATTTCAGTGAGAAACTTAAAATTTGTGAAAAAGTGCACATTTTTTTTTTTATTTGATCGCATTTGGCGGTGAAATGGTGGCATGAAATATACTAAAATGGGCCTAGATCAATACTTTGGGTTGTCTACTAAAAAAAATATATACATGTCACGGGATATTCAGGGATTCCTGACAGATAACAGTGTTACAACGTAACTATCGCTATTTTTGAAAATAAATGGTTTGGAAATAGCAAAGTGCTACTTGTATTTATTGCCCTATAACTTGCAAAAAAAGCAAAGAACATGTAAGCATTGGGTATTTCTAAACTCAGGACAAAATTTAAAAAGGATTTAGCATGGTTGTTTTTTGGTGGTTGTAGATCTGTAACAGATTTTGGGGGTCAAAGTTAGAAAAAGTGTGTTTTTTTCAATTTTTTCATCATATTTTATAATTTTTTATAGTAAATTATACGACATGATGAAAATAATGGTATCTTTAGAAAGTCCATATAATGGTGAAAAAATGGTATATAATATGTGTGGGTACAGTAAATGAGTAAGAGGAAAATTACAGCTAAACACAAACACTGCAGAAGTGTAAAAATAGCCCTGGTCCTTAAGGGTAAGAAATTGAAAAATGGCCTTGTCCTTAAGGGGTTAAAAAGAAAATTACACAAAAAAGTTATTAAGGCTCAAAGGTATCAGGTCTCAGGTTTAAGAAGAAAAAAGCTGACAAAGGGCTTTAAAATAGAGATACATACATATACATGTCTGAAGATGGATATTTGTATGTATGTATATATATATATATATATATATATATATATATATATATATACATACATATGTATTAATGTATTTATATGTGTATATTTGTATTTACAGACATATACAGGCCCGGACTGTGGGCCGCCGGGTCCCTTAGCCCCACCCATTGACTGGATCCCTTAGCCCAGGGGTCTGTCCTGCTGCCAAGGACCAAGGACTCTACACTGACAGAGCTCCTTAGAACAGTGGCGGGCGGGGCTATCAGCATACCGCAGGGACTTCAATATGCCCTGACAAAAGATGACTGCTTCATTTTTTAAGGTATGATTACTATTAGTACTGTGCACTAGAGCGGTGGGTGACTTGCGCTGTGATCTGGTCTGTTACATGGTAGCGGACTATGACTACTATTACTTGCCGCATTCTGCAATTGCTTTTGGTGTGTTCCACCACTTGCCATGGCCTCTCTAACGTAGATCTTTTTCCTGTACTTCTTTTCAAAAATTCACATCACACTACTTCCAGACAGACTCTACAGGAAGTTAGTGATAGATTTTTGTGTTTACACCTGCAGTCCTGTAATGACAATTTAGTTAACCAATACATTTATAGCAAATACAATGTTCTGTGCAAATAAATAAAATAAAAAATCTTGTTTTAAATAAAAACTGTAAAATGATAAATGTTGGCAATGCAAAACAAAACACTGTCAAATGACAAATTAATGACATATTTCTTTTATTTTGCAAGTTTCCAGACGTCACTTTTTTTTTTAAATAGGCTGACATCCCAGATAGCTCCTATAAGCGTTTCAGTTACTCTGTATTTGTGCTGAACACAATTACAAAACTATATCAGTAAGCAGACTTAATATCTAAATATCAAAAAGAAAAGGTCATAATAACTACATAACCAATCTAGCCACATAATAAGCGAAACACTGTGCCTATCAATACTTTTAAAAGGAATATGACAAACCTCGTTTTGTTTTTTATTAATTATCAATAGGAATTAAATAGAAAACAAATAAGATGCATTTATGAGGAAAAATAATATGAACACCACAAAAATATATTTTTTAATATTTAGTCAATTTGGTATACTAAAAGTTTTTTTCCTGTGTTCTTTATTTTTTTAGACCCTATGGCATGTATTTATCAAGCCGTAAACCGCAAATACGCTGGAATTCCGGAGCGTATTTGTGGCGAGCCTGATTCGCCTTAGTTATCAAACCCTACAAACCGACAAAAGTAGAATTTAGTGAAGTAACATACGATCCGCCGGACTCAGTCCGACACAGATCGATGCTTACGTCACTACAGATGTTCCGAACGCAAGATCGGCACTATCTGACTACTTTTGCTAGTTATCAAATAACTAGCAGGTACGCTCGGCACTTTTCAGCTTACCTGGTTTTCAATCCGCCGCCCTGGAGGCCGCGGATACCATAGGAATCAATGGGAGTCAGAAAGCAGCGAGAGTTCATGTGCCCATTGATTCCTATGGTAATGTCTACACCTAACACCCTAACATGTACCCCAAGTCTAAACACCCCTAACCTGCCCCCCCTACACCGCCGCCACCTACATTAAACTTATTAACCCCTAAACCGCCGCTCCTGGACCTCGCCACAACTCAATAAAGTGTTTAACACCTAAACCGCCGCTCCCGGAGCCCACCGCCACCTGCATTATACTTATTAACCCCTAATCTGCCCCCCCTACACCCCCGCCACCTACATTATATTTATTAACCCCTAATCTGCCCCCCTACACTCCGCTGCTACTATATTAAATGTATTAACCCCTAAACCTAAGTCTAACCCTAACACCCACTAACTTAAATATAATTTAACTAAATCGAAATAAATTATTCCTATTTAAAACTAAATACTACCTATAAAATAAACTCTAAGATATCTACAATATAACTAATAGTTACATTGTAGCTATCTTAGGGTTTATTTTTATTTTACACTCTAACATGTACCCCGAGTCTAAACACCCCTAACCTTACACTTATTAACCCCTAATCTGCCGCCCCCGCTATCGCTGACCCCTGCATATTATTTTTAACCCCTAATCTGCCGCTCCGTACACCCCCGCCACCTACATTATCCCTATGTACCCCTAATCTGCTGCCCTAACATCGCCGACCCCTATATTATATTTATTAACCCCTAATCTGCCGCCCCCATCGTCTCCTCCACCTAACTACACTTATTAACCCCTAATCTGCCGACCGGACCTGAGCGCTACTATAATAAATGTATTAACCCCTAATCCGCCTCACTCCCGCCTCAATAACCCTATAATAAATAGTATTAACCCCTAATCTGCCCTCCCTAACATTGCCGACACCTAACTTCAAGTATTAACCCCTAATCTGCTGACAGGAGCTCACCGCTACTCTAATAAATTTATTAACCCCTAAAGCTAAGTCTAACTTTAACCCTAACACCCCCCTAAATTAAATATAATTTAAATCTAACGAAATAAATTAACTCTTATTAAATAAATTATTCCTATTTAAAGCTAAATACTTACCTGCAAAATAAACCCTAATATAGCTACAATATAAATTATAATTATATTATAGCTATTTTAGGATTAATATTTATTTTACAGGCAACTTTGTATTTATTTTAACCAGGTACAATAGCTATTAAATAGTTAAGAACTATTTAATAGCTAAAATAGTTAAAATAATTACAAAATTACCTGTAAAATAAATCCTAACCTAAGTTACAATTAAACCTAACACTACACTATCAATAAATAAATTAAATAAAATACCTACAGTTACCTACAATTAAACCTAACACTACACTATCAATACATTAATTAAATACAATACCTACAAATAACTACAATTAAATAAACTAACTAAAGTACAAACTAAGTTACAAAAAATAAAAAATATTTACAAACATTAGAAAAATATTACAATTTTAAACTAATTACACCTACTCTAAGCCCCCTAATAAAATAACAAAGCCCCCCAAAATAAAAAAATGCCCTACCCTATTCTAAATTAAAAAAGTTCAAAGCTCTTTTACCTTACCAGCCCTGAACAGGGCCCTTTGCGGGGCATGCCCCAAAGAATTCAGCTCTTTTGCCTGTAAAAAAAACACATACAATACCCCCCCCAACATTACAACCCACCACCCACATACCCCTAATCTAACCCAAACCCCCCTTAAATAAACCTAACACTAAGCCCCTGAAGATCTTCCTACCTTATCTTCACCTCACCGGGTATCACCGATCGGTCCTGGCTCCAAAATCTTCATCCAACCCAAACGGGGGCTGGCGATCCATAATCCTGCGGCTGAAGAGGTCCAGAAGAGGCTCCAAAGTTTTCATCCTATCCGGGAAGAAGAGGCGATCCAGACCGGCAACCATCTTGATCCAAGCGGCATCTTCTATCTTCATCCGATGAGGAACGGCTCCATCGTGAAGACCTCCAGCGCAGATCAATCTTCTTCCGACGACATCCAACTGAAGAATGACGGTTCCTTTAAGGGACGTCATCCAAGATGGCGTCCCTCGAATTCCGATTGGCTGATAAGATTCTATCAGCCAATCGGAATTAAGGTAGGAAAATTCTGATTGGCTGATGGAATCAGCAAATCAGAATCAAGTTCAATCCGATTGGCTGATGTTGGGGGGCTTGGGTATTGTATGTGTTTTTTTCCAGGCAAAAGAGCTGAATTCTTTGGGGCATGCCCCGCAAAGGGCCCTGTTCTTGGCTGGTAAGGTAAAAGAGCTTTTCTATTTTAATTTTAGAATAGGGTAGGGCATTTTTTTATTTTGGGGGGCTTTGTTATTTTATTAGGGGGCTTAGAGTAGGTGTAATTAGTTTAAAATTGTTGTAATATTTTTCTAATGTTTGTAAATATTTTTTTATTTTTTGTAACTTAGTTCTTTTTTATTTTTTGTACTTTAGTTAGTTTATTTAATTGTAGTTATTTGTAGGTATTGTATTTAATTAATGTATTGATAGTGTAGTGTTAGGTTTAATTGTAGGTAATTGTAGGTATTTTATTTTATTTATTTATTGATAGTGTAGTGTTAGGTTTAATTGTAACTTAGGTTAGGATTTATTTTACAGGTAATTTTGTAATTATTTTAACTATTTTAGCTATTAAATAGTTCTTAACTATTTAATAGCTATTGTACCTGGTTAAAATAAATGCAAAGTTACCTGTAAAATAAATATAAATCCTAAAATAGCTATAATATAATTATAATTTATATTGTAGCTATATTAGGGTTTATTTTACAGGTAAGTATTTAGCTTTAAATAGGAATAATTTATTTAATAAGAGTTAATTTATTTCATTAGATTTAAATTATATTTAACTTAGGGGGGTGTTAGGGTTAGGGTTAGACTTAGCTTTAGGGGTTAATCCATTTATTACAGTAGCGGCGAGATTCGGTCGGCAGATTAGGGGTTAATAATTGAAGTTAGGTGTCGGCGATGTTAGGGAGGGCAGATTAGGGGTTAATACTATTTATTATAGGGTTATTGAGGCGGGAGTGAGGCGGATTAGGGGTTAATAACTTTATTATAGTAGCGGTGCGGTCCGCTCGGCAGATTAGGGGTTAATAAGTGTAGGCAGGTGGAGGCGACGTTGAGGGGGGCAGATTAGGGGTTAATAAATATAATATAGGGGTCGGCGGTGTTAGGGGCAGCAGATTAGGGGTACATATGGATAACGTAGGTAGCGGCGCTTTGCGGTCGGCAGATTAGGGGTTAATTATTGTAGGTAGCTGGCGGCGACGTTGTGGGGGGCAGGTTAGGGGTTAATAAATATAATATAGGGGTCGGCGGTGTTAGGGGCAGCAGATTAGGGGTACATAAGTATAACGTAGGTGTCGGTCAGCAGATTAGGGGTTAAAAAATTTTTATCGAGTGGCGGCGATGTGGGGGGACCTCGGTTTAGGGGTACATAGGTAGTTTATGGGTGTTAGTGTACTTTAGAGCACAGTAGTTAAGAGCTTTATAAACCGGCGTTAGCCCAGAAAGCTCTTAACTACTGACTTTTTTCTGCGGCTGGAGTTTTGTCGTTAGATTTCTAACGCTCACTTCAGCCACGACACCAAATACCGGCGTTAGAAAGATCCCATTGAAAAGATAGGATACGCAATTGACGTAAGGGGATCTGCGGTATGGAAAAGTCGCGGCTGCAAAGTGAGCGTTAGACCCTTTCCTGACTGACTCCAAATACCAGCGGTAGCCTAAAACCAGCGTTAGGAGCCTCTAACGCTGGTTTTCACTGCTACCGCCCAACTCTAAATCTAGGCCATATATTGCTCCATTGATTTTAAACATCTATTTATATATTCTTCACCACAGTATGTTATGTGGGAGGCGTAAATTTGACATATATAGGTAGGAGATATACTATCATTTTTACTATACCATTTACTTGGGCTTGGTCTCTATATACTTTGCACCAACACTATACCACACTATATAGTTCTCTTATTCCCATTTGTATTAGACATTACATATTGGGCTTATTTCCAGAGTGTGGCGCCATTTGAATCTATTCCCTTTTCCCTTTTCCTATATATTTTCTCCATTTTATATCTAACAGGTGAAGAGTACTTGGGGGCACAATTCACACTGGTTAGACATTCGAAGGCAGCCAGTCATACACTCTAGTTTAGAATTATCTATAGGGCGGATCTTCAGTGCCAAACCTACACACATCTTCCTATACATATATATATATATATATATACTCCTCACTTAATGCACAGTGTGTATATTTTTATAACCATTATATAGTTTACATTAAAATTCCATTTTACATAGCCTTATTTTTATTTATTATTTGCTATGTGTTTCACTTGCTCGTTTTTTTTCATTATTAAATACTGGATTTCAAAGTGGTGCAGTTGCTGTTCCATGGCCTCTGGGTTGTACTTGACCGTTGGACCAAAAGTTGCCAGACCTCCATATGGTCATTTAAAATATTGATGGGGCGGAGCTAGCCAGCGCCCAAGATGGACGCAGGTCACTAGAGTTCCAAAGTTAGGTCAGCACCGGAGCACTTAAGAGCACTCTGGGATGGGAAACTACCACACCTGAAGTTAGCAACTACTTGTTGGCAGCTCAGATATCACCCGGTATAAGCTGGATTATAACCACACGAACACAACTGCACAAACCGCCTGAAGACGTCACTGAGGCCTGAGGTCCATATCGCCAGCCCGTCCTCAACTACAGGACATAAGGCAGTGGCAGATCACAGGAGAGCGAACTCCCCACCCTATGGCATAGGAGTGTAACACGCCCGGATAGCAAATTTACTTTTCAAAAAAAAAAGAAAAAAGAAAAGAGAAAAACAGACAAAAGAAAATCGGGGAGATGAAGGTGCGCAAGCACTGAGATCACGCGGTAGTCCGTGATAAGGATACGGATCACAGTGAGTACCCACAGCTCCACATAATGCCGCACTAATAAGGGAAAACTTTTTTTTTTTTACATCAGGGTCAAGATATGGTTCCCATGGATTGTTACCAGTGTTCCATCTAAGGCAAGTTTTGTGAGCGGCCCAGCAATGAAACAGTTAATTAGTGAACCACACCTTGCAGTCTGCATTATATAATGTTTGCTAATTGATCCAATTAACTGTTTCATTTCACTGGCCTTAGAGGGAATGCTGATTGTTACCCCAGTTTTCCTCTTTGGCCAGTTTCACATAACATAGGAGGCATAGAAAGGGCGCTTACACAACACAAAAAACATAGATGTAATGCTATGAAGGTTTACAGGCCTCCAAGATCCTTAACTCAGCAGCAATACTACGTGGCAGTATAGATCTAACATAAAAGTTCACTGAACTTAGCTGAGTGCTTGAGCATTTGCATTTACATACACAGAACTGTACATATAATAAAGGGAGTTTCAAAATACCTAATAAAAAAGACTGTGGCATGTCCACTGACTAGATGGGCTCAAAGGACTGATAAACTGAGCAAAAGCCTGACTTCAACTATATTAAAAGCACATAATTTTTTTAAGACAATGGACACAGCAATAGCTGAATGTCGAGTAGAAATGAAAGGTCTAAACCTGACTTATCCGACTCAAAAATAGATCCACACATAGAGGCCCCATAACTAGGGCAGATCTAAAGGCACTACCTTCAAAATAGTATTTTACAACATTTATTACTGAAGTCAGCAGCATGAATAAAAGCAGCCTTTCAGAGGTCAAGAAAGAAATTAGTGACATAGGAAACTGTATTGTCGAACTGGAGGAGGATGTGGCACAAACAGATAGAGTGCTGGACACTCAAATCAGACAAACCCCCCAAAACTCCTCTCTGATGCAACAATTGCAGGATCAGGTCGAAGACCTGGATAACAGAGGGAGGCATCAGAACATCAGGATTAGAGGTATCCCTGAAACTATCAAAACAGCTGAACTCTTGAGTTGTATTCAAAGATTTTTTAATGTACTCATGGGCACTGAAGAAGAAATTAAATTTCCACTGGATCGCTATTTCCACGCCCTTAGACAGACTATAAAAGTGCAGGAAATGTTAGCTGCCATTAAATCCCTCCCTTTACATAAAAGTCCAGGACCAGCTGGAATAACCAACCTGTATTACAAACAGTTTGCCCAACATCTCACCCCGCATCTTACTTCATTATTCCAATCTGTAGATAATAAACAGCCCTGGTCTAGACAAATATTAGAGGCTCATGTTACTGTCATACCGAAGGCAGATAAAGACCCAACCAAAGCAGAAAGTTATCAGCCCATATCGCTACTTAATACTGACATAAAGCTATATGCCAAGATACTATCCTCACGCCTGAATAGAGTGCTACCCTTGATAATTCATGCTGATCAATCAGGCTTTATATTTAAGCGAGAGGCATGAGATAATACAATAAAGGTCCTACACCTTTAGGTGTTTACAAACAATAGCAATTACCACCCTTCCGCAAATTTTACCTGTATATATACTCCAAAAATCCCTATCCATCTGCCTACCTCATATCTGACACAACTTCAATCGTCAATAAATACTTTTATGTGGGGTGGAATAAAGCCCCGAATCAATAAACAAAATTCTATTTCTACCCCTGGGAAGAGGTGGAATGGGTCTCCCATTCATCCTCCAATACTATAATGCAGTGGTTCTACAGCAAATCCTAGACTGGCATGAAAGCACATACACTAAACCGCATACAATCTTTGTAAGAAAATTGTTTTTCCTTTAAGGAACACAACTGCAGAACTATTAAAAGGTATATTTGTTTCACCGTATTTTAGATTTCCACTATTGATTAAGTGAATATCTGAATTTGCAGTGATGGATATTCTCTTAATATGTGTAACTATTCAGGGTAGTTTTTGTATTTGTTGCAGAATAATCTTATGAAAAGGATTCTGCATAAGAAAGACAAAACTACGTTTCAGTTTGGCAAGCTGCAATATGTGGCTATATTGATAGAACTGTGAATCCTCTGAGTTTATGTCCTAGTAGGTTTAAGGCTTCCTGCTTGGCAATGGAATTGAATTCCTTATAGTTGTGTTGTTTTTGTTTAAGTACACTTGATATTTAAGTAAGTGTCTGGTGGAAACAGAAACCTGGTAAACAAAGTTCACAACAATCGGGTAATTACAAATAAAAGCCAGTACTTTAACCGATGAGGCGTTCGTTTATACTGTCCAAAGACCTGTTGACAATTCTGTGCAGAGATTCAAGACAATTCAATGTGATAAAGGAGCTCCCGGCTAAGAGAGGGGGTGGAGACTGTTAGTGAGCGATCCATTCAGGGAAACAAACTTATGACGTCACATTCAGTGAACAATTTCTTTTGGCAGTACTTCAAACATTTAAATACGTCCGCAAGGCTTTCATATAAGGCATTCCAAAATCACAAATGTATTACTTAGCTGATTGTTGTCTTTGTCTTTAGGCGTGAGACTTGCGGTGAGATCCCTTCCTCCGTGCATAAACAGCGGAAGCTTGTCAGAGCGCTCTGAAAGGTTTAGTTTGCAGCTTCATAAGAATTGTATCAATTCAGAGGCATGAAGGAGAATGCAATTAAGGTTGTTAAGAGATGTAAACACAATATAGAAATATTGTTTCCAAAAGATGAGTGTACAATTTTCAGCTCAGGTCTGGAGCAGAAACAATGTGTGACTTCCAGAAAAATACTAAGCACTGAATGAATGTTAGTTGGAAGCTTTAAAGGAGGTGCAGCCAATTAATGATGTCAGAGAGGTTGTTGTATTTAAAGGGAGAGTAACAGGAATTCTGACAGTAACAGGAATTCTGACAAGATGATCCTGACAATCTTAGACTCTCATCTCTTAAACTCACAGATGATAGGTCCTCTCTGTTGGATAAAACACCCTATCAGACCACCGCTAGCAAAACAGTCACCCCTATACAACCACATCTTTAAAACTTGGGACCAGGAAAGGGCTAGAAATAAAGGCATATCCACTCTTCTCTCCCCAATGACACCTATTCCTGTTAATGTAGAATTGATGGGCGGTATTATACCACAGGGCATACCTGATAGTGGACTTGGTCAAACTTTACCATTGGCCAGACTAACTGAGAAGGGGAAACTAATAGGACGGACTAACTTGACAGAAGTGGCTGGAGGTTCGTTTTCTCCCTGGCTTAAATTTTCACAACTAACACATATGATTGGACCTTCTCCATATAAACAAGGTTTAATGAGAGAACCAGCAAACTTTGAGCATCTCTGTCTACAGGGTACGCTGCCCCAGGGGTCTTTGTCACTAGTAAAAAAAACACTTGATGATGATGATGATGCTAACGCGCCCTCATTCCATCCATTTACATCCTCCTGGCACACAGAACTGGGGATCTCACTGTCAGAGAAACAATGGAATAACATATTCTACAATACCAAGAAATCATTCTCCTCTCCCAGGATTTTTGAACTGAACCACAAACTTCTATTCCGGTGGTATCTTACCCCCGGCATGATTAAGCACATATACCCTAAGGCCAATGCATCCTGTTGGAGGAGATGTGGTGATGTAGGCACCATGTCACATATTTGGTGGCAGTGTAGATATTTGACCCCCTTCTGGAAGGGTGTAGAGAGCCTCTATAAAAAAATTAGTGGGAAATTATTTTACATTAACACCTGAAATTGCCCTTTTAAACTATAAACTCGGGAGACAATGTAAAATTAGATGGAAACTATTACAAGTAGGTCTTAATAGTGCTAGGCAACTTATAACCAGGAAGTGGAAAAATACATCAATTCCTACACCACAAGAGTGGATGGTAAATACATCTGAACTTCTCATGTTTGAGGAGTATGCATACTTAAGACATGGAAGCTTGACGCACATGTCGACATAAACACCTCCATCCTCTCATGTCTCCCTCCCAGCCAGCCCCCCCTCTTCTCCTTCCTCTCTTTCTCTCTCCCCCTCCCTCTTAGTCTCTTTGCTTCATAACTTTCCCTTTGGCTTTATTCTCTGAAAGTTTAATTGATCTTTGTTTATCAAATTGCATCTAGAGACTATGACACAGTATGTGTTCTTTTATTTTTCTACACTTAAGGAGACCAGGTGGTATATCCATCTGGGTCTGACGAAATATGTTAGAACAGTGTGTTAGCAATTCTACAGAACTTTGTGCCTGCTTCGTTACTTTATACTACCTGTACGTATTAATAAGGGTCATGTTGACCTGATGGACATGTTGAGCAAGCAAACTGCAGAAAATATAACTTTAGATGCTTTCAAATTATGCCATGTTTTTCAAATTGTACTGTTTACAGTTTCTTTTTGTTTCAATTAAGCTCTTTTGAAACTTTAAAGAAAAAAAAAATATTGGTGGGAGCTGCTCTGTCTTCAAATGCCCGGGCCTATTTTTGGTCCCAGTCTGGCCCTGGACATATATACACCTATTTACACATAAATACATAGGTACACACATATAGACAAATATATACGTTCATTTGAGCCCTTTGCAAGTATGTAGATGAACGTAAAATTATAGTTACGTAATATTCATATTTTTATACTGGGCTCACACATATTAGAATATGCAATCTGGTTAGTGTAAATAAGAATATGCAATTGTGTTTACGCGACAGTGGGGGTTTTCTTCATAATTTTTTCTCCATTGACTTCTATGGGGGAATATGTGAACTCACACATGATATTCTAACTTCGGATTTTTGAGCTTGTCGGGTTACCGCTAGAGCAAAAACAGTTTACTTTCAACTCATAAAACTTGCAGAACCCAACTTGCACAAAAATCTTAATTCTAGTGCAATTAACGCTCAAGCAGAAGCATTAGTGCTCAACTTGTAATCTGGCCCTTAGTGTGTCATAAGGATTGGAGCTGTTACTTGATTCACAACTGGAATTGATTCTCCAGTTTCTTCAACTACTATATAATGTTTTTTCTACTCTGCACATTCACTAAATAAAGGCGAGATGGTTGAACTATACTGAAAGGCTACATATAATCTCTGACCCTAAGTCATTTTAGTGCTAGGTTAGTGGTTTCAGGTCCTTTTATTTCTAAAGAAGAAATAAATCCTGTACACTAACCAACATTTAAATGGGTGGCTGGTAGCAAGTGCCGAATTCCTTATCAGAGCAGAATTTCAAAGACAAAATATTAATATTCTAAGGTAGCTATGAATGTACTTTATAGTTCAAAACTATTATTAAGGCTTAAACTATTAACTATAACATTTACTGCCCCTGAAACAACCTGACATTTAAAAATTGATTCCACTAGCCTTACGTTATAGTTTATGAGAATGTTAATATTCAAATGAAATATTGAATATTCAAACATAATATATGAAAATTAACTTTATTTTTTCCAAGTCATATCAAGTAATATCAAACAAGGCAGCAGTGTTATTTTTAGTTCCTGATACCGTGTGCGTATAGAGGGTAACCCAAATTCTGTAGTTTTATTTACTACTAAGTGTTGTGCGATGTTGTGCTTCTGATATTTTTTTTAGGTTTCTGATAGTGTATATTTATATATGTTTAGTCACTTAATCTGGGTGATTTTTTTTGCATTTATGGTATAATATCACTCTGACAGCGGCTCTACGTTTACATGCTCCTTCTGCTGGTAGTGTAACAGCTGTGCGCATGTTTGCTGCGTCTGTCTCTATGACAACCGGTAGCATCTTTGTATGCTCAGGCTGATGCGGTTTGATGATGTCATCCACAATCGCCCATACTGAAAGCATGGTGCACAGGTGTTGCCTATAGTATTGAGATGCATAGTTGCAGCTTTCTGATTGGTACATACTAGGTCATGCTGGTATATAGAGGAGGGTCTTGGGTGTTCACTGTATGTCTGTTTGGATTCCATTAAGAAAGGCTCCTGTGAGAGCCGAAATGTTTGTAAATTAGCCTTTTCTTGCTGAATAAAGGTGATTGAGGAAATCCTGTGTCTACCTGCTTTTTTGGATATCCCAGGATTTACGGCTGCCAGACATGGGTAACATGCAGTGATCATGTGTATATATATACTGTTTATATGTTTATATATATATGTGTGTGTGAGTGTGTGAATCTGCCTCCTTTTTGCAACCATTTAGCATTGTGCAAGTTATACCAACATTTTATATATTGCATATTCTATCAGCAGTCATTAAACAGCAATTTCACATTGGATTTGGATTTGTGTGTGTGTGTTTGTGTGTGCTTCTGTGTATTTGTGTTCATGTGTATTTGTGTTTGTGAGTGTGTGTGTAATAGACACTAGTTATGTTTGATCAGAGTTATGGGAACATATTATTTTAAGCAATATAAATATTTCACTATAAAATTTATTTTACCATTTACTTTTGTTTTGAGTAGTGAAGTCTTCATATTCAAGGGTAAGCAAATGCACAATGTCAAGTAAATTATTCCCACAATGTATTGATATTACCAAGAGCATATGTTAATTGCAAAAAAATATGCTTTCATAAAGGATTCACTAATTGAATGCATAAAGTTGCCTTAAAAATGACAAAGTAAATCTGTCAGTAGACTCCACAATTTAATTGTTTAAAGTGCAATTCTAAACAGGAAGCCTTTTTTTTATCTATCCACATTTTCATGTAACTGGAAATACAAGTTTTAATTAATATACATAATGGAAATCAGGATTTTAGAAAAACTGTTGCAGATGACTAATGGTTTTTATAATTATAGTAAAACAATAATTCAAATTATTTTCCAGACGCAAAAAATAACTTGTAGAAAAGAACTATACATTTTTTTGTCACTGCAAAATGATGATTTGGAAAAGGAATCTTTTGCCAGGGGAAATTTAATTGATCTAATAAATAAGAGTTATTGTAATAATCATCTAAATAGGTATTACAAGAAACCAAAGATAAATTTATCATTATTTTATTGTGTGTATTCAGAACTTTATTCAGTATACTCAATGCTAAATAAATTAATATAGATGACTAATAATAGTAACTGTATTTCCCATGAACAAACAATGATAAGTGGAATATGAACTGCTTGCTTCATAATTTGGTTATAAATATATTGTGATTGTTACAATATTACAAACCTCCAAAACAATAACTTATCTTGTTATACCCTTCAAGTCTCACCAACACCTATTAATGAGGTATCTCAAGGAGTTTGTAAATTATCCACTGATACTGTCATCATATACCTACAGTATTTGAGTTGCTAAGATGGTAAGCAGCATAGAAACCAGCTCAGACAATTCATGCTAACACATTATTTTTAGCATACTCTCATGCATCAAGATGTCTAGTATTAGGTAAATTTGAAGGAGAGTATCATTTAAATTGACACTGTAATGTTAAATTAATTTATTAAGTCTATTTTCTAAACATATGAATTTAAATATTTAACTTGTTAGTTATCTAGGGAGCTGAGCTTTATAATCTAATCCTTCTATCCCAGTCTGCCTGTCTAGTCTTTATTTATTGTACCTCCTGCATAGCACTGGGGAATCAGTCAGATCATTATAAATAATAATGTTTACATATTGTGAAGATTTGTAATACCAATAAAACTATTTCCACTAGAGATCACAATGCAACATTATAAATCATTTGTAAATAAAATTATCTGAAACATATTAAGCAGTTTGTTGTTATTTTTTTAATGAAATGTGCTTTGTAACAATGTAGCAGAGGTACTGGAAGAGCAACTATTCAGAGAAAAAAGGATCAAAGAACAATTGCAAAGGAGAAATACCACCAGCTATTATGATTTTCTTCTTAAGAAAATGAAGATGTTATTTTATGAACCAAAAGACATCAATTTAATAGTTGTTTGCTTTATCTTTTTTGATATAATAATATTTAACGCATGTATCAAAAATTGAAAGGTAAAAAGTGTGTGAGGAAAAGTCTGATCTGATGATAACTTCAGGACTTTGTGACCTTGTTAACTACTTTTCCCCTTAGTCTTCATTGAGGGTCATTTTCACGCTAACCCAACACTGCATTAGACCAACAGCACTAAACCCATAGGTAGTTATTAATATTTTGCATTCCAATGTTCTTCACATAGAAGAAAATGTGTTTTTTATAAATATATATATAATTTAAAAAAGTAATACAAAATATATTTATATATATATATATATATATATATATATATATATATATATATTGATATATATACCGTATTTACCTATATATAGAAGACAAAATGGAGAAAGGGGTGAATCATAGCATAGCAGGATCTTAAATATAATATAGGTTACCTTTGAAAACCTAGATTTTATTGAAGATCCTGCTATGCTATGAGGAGCCCCTTTCTTCTTTTTGTGTTCCATATATAGAAGTATTATAGCTGACACCAATTGGATCAGCCTAATCATAGAAATCCTGACCTTCCCATATACATCCTTTAGACTTTCTTTTTGATGAACTCTTTAATGTTTTGTGGATTTATACTACAGCCTATGATATATTGTAGTTTTTTGCACTTAATTGATTTATAATATCTATACAAGAGGCAGTGCGGCCCCAAATTGTTTTGTTTTTTTATACACAAACACACATATATATATATATATATATATATATATATATATATATATATATATATATATATATATATATATATATATATATATATATATATATATATATATATAAAATATATATACATACATATAGTATCTCACAAAAGTGAGTATACCCCTTACATTTTTGTAAATATTTTATTATAACTTTTCATGTGACAGCACAGAAGAAATTACACTTTGCTACAATGTAAAGTGTACAGCCTGTATAACAGTGCAAGGTCTAGATTTGGAGTTCGGCGGTAAAAGGGCTGTTAACGCTCCGCGGGCTTTTTTCTGGCCGCACCATAAATTTAACTCTGGTATCGAGAGTTCAAACAAATGCTGCGTTAGGCTCCAAAAAAGGAGCGTAGAGCATTTTTACCGCAAATGCAACTCTCGATACCAGAGTTGCTTACGGACGCGGCCGGCCTCAAAAACGTGCTCGTGCACGATTCTCCCATAGGAAACAATGGGACTGTTTGAGCTGAAAAAAAACCTAACACCTGCAAAAAAGCAGCGTTCAGCTCCTAACGCAGCCCCATTGTTTCCTATGGGGAAACACTTCCTACGTCTGCACCTAACACCCTAACATGTACCCCGAGTCTAAACACCCCTACCCTTACACTTATTAACCCCTAATCTGCCGCCCCCGCTATCGCTGACCCCTGCATTACACTTTTAACCCCTAATCTGCCGCTCCGTAAAACGCCGCCACCTACGTTATCCCTATGTACCCCTAATCTGCTGCCCTAACATCGCCGACCCCTATGTTATATTTATTAACCCCTAATCTGCCCCCCACAACGTCGCCGACACCTACCTACACTTATTAACCCCTAATCTGCCGAGCGGACCTGAGCGCTACTATAATAAAGTTATTAACCCCTAATCCGCCTCACTAACCCTATCATAAATAGTATTAACCCCTAATCTGCCCTCCCTAACATCGCCGACACCTACCTTCAATTATTAACCCCTAAACTTCCGATCGGAGCTCACCGCTATTCTAATAAATGGATTAACCCCTAAAGCTAAGTCTAACCCTAACACTAACACCCCCCTAACTTAAATATAATTTACATCTAACGAAATAAATTAACTCTTATTAAATAACTTATTCCTATTTAAAGCTAAATACTTACCTGTAAAATAAACCCTAATATAGCTACAATATAAATTATAATTATATTATAGCTATTTTAGGATTAATATTTATTTTACAGGCAACTTTGTATTTATTTTAACCAGGTACAATAGCTATTAAATAGTTAAGAACTATTTAATAGTTACCTAGTTAAAATAATAACAAATTTACCTGTAAAATAAATCCTAACCTAAGATATAATTAAACCTAACACTACCCTATCAATAAAATAATTAAATAAACTACCTACAATTACCTACAATTAACCTAACACTACACTATCAATAAATTAATTAAACACAATTGCTACAAATAAATACAATTAAATAAACTAGTTAAAGTACAAAAAATAAAAAAGAACTAAGTTACAGAAAATAAAAAAATATTTACAAACATAAGAAAAATATTACAACAATTTTAAACTAATTACACCTACTCTAAGCACCCTAATAAAATAACAAAGCCCCCAAAATAAAAAATTCCCTACCCTATTCTAAATTTAAAAAGTTACAAGCTCTTTTACCTTACCAGCCCTGAACAGGGCCCTTTGCGGGGCATGCCCCAAGAATTTCAGCTCTTTTGCCTGTAAAAAAAAACATACAATACCCCCCCCCAACATTACAACCCACCACCCACATACCCCTAATCTAACCCAAACCCCCCTTAAATAAACCTAACACTAATCCCCTGAAGATCTTCCTACCTTGTCTTCACCATCCAGGTATCACCGATCCGTCCTGGCTCCAAGATCTTCATCCAACCCAAGCGGGGGTTGGCGATCCATAATCCGGTGCTCCAAAGTCTTCCTCCTATCTGGCAAGAAGAGGACATCCGGACCGGCAAACATCTTCTCCAAGCGGCATCTTCGATCTTCTTCCATCCGGTGCGGAGCGGGTCCATCTTGAAGCAGGCGACGCGGATCCATCCTCTTCTTCCGATGTCTCCCGACTAATGACGGTTCCTTTAAGGGACGTCATCCAAGATGGCGTCCCTCGAATTCCGATTGGCTGATAGGATTCTATCAGCCAATCGGAATTAAGGTAGGAATTTTCTGATTGGCTGATGGAATCAGCCAATCAGAATCAAGTTCAATCCGATTGGCTGATCCAATCAGCCAATCAGATTGAGCTCGCATTCTATTGGCTGATCGGAACAGCCAATAGAATGCGAGCTCAATCTGATTGGCTGATTGGATCAGCCAATCGGATTGAACTTGATTCTGATTGGCTGATTCCATCAGCCAATCAGAAAATTCCTACCTTAATTCCGATTGGCTGATAGAATCCTATCAGCCAATCGGAATTCGAGGGACGCCATCTTGGATGACGTCCCTTAAAGGAACCGTCATTAGTCGGGAGACATCGGAAGAAGAGGATGGATCCGCGTCGCCTGCTTCAAGATGGACCCGCTCCGCACCGGATGGAAGAAGATCGAAGATGCCGCTTGGAGAAGATGTTTGCCGGTCCGGATGTCCTCTTCTTGCCGGATAGGAGGAAGACTTTGGAGCACCGGATTATGGATCGCCAACCCCCGCTTGGGTTGGATGAAGATCTTGGAGCCAGGACGGATCGGTGATACCTGGATGGTGAAGACAAGGTAGGAAGATCTTCAGGGGATTAGTGTTAGGTTTATTTAAGGGGGGTTTGGGTTAGATTAGGGGTATGTGGGTGGTGGGTTGTAATGTTGGGGGGGGGTATTGTATGTTTTTTTTTACAGGCAAAAGAGCTGAAATTCTTGGGGCATGCCCCGCAAAGGGCCCTGTTCAGGGCTGGTAAGGTAAAAGAGCTTGTAACTTTTTTAATTTAGAATAGGGTAGGGAATTTTTTATTTTGGGGGGCTTTGTTATTTTATTAGGGGGCTTAGAGTAGGTGTAATTAGTTTAAAATTGTTGTAATATTTTTCTTATGTTTGTAAATATTTTTTTATTTTCTGTAACTTAGTTCTTTTTTATTTTTTGTACTTTAGCTAGTTTATTTAATTGTATTTATTTGTAGCAATTGTGTTTAATTAATTTATTGATAGTGTAGTGTTAGGTTAATTGTAGGTAATTGTAGGTAGTTTATTTAATTATTTTATTGATAGGGTAGTGTTAGGTTTAATTGTATCTTAGGTTAGGATTTATTTTACAGGTAAATTTGTTATTATTTTAACTAGGTAACTATTAAATAGTTCTTAACTATTTAATAGCTATTGTACCTGGTTAAAATAAATACAAAGTTGCCTGTAAAATAAATATTAATCCTAAAATAGCTATAATATAATTATAATTTATATTGTAGCTATATTAGGGTTTATTTTACAGGTAAGTATTTAGCTTTAAATAGGAATAAGTTATTTAATAAGAGTTAATTTATTTCGTTAGATAAAAATTATATTTAACTTAGGGGGGTGTTAGTGTTAGGGTTAGACTTAGCTTTAGGGGTTAATACATTTATTAGAATAGCGGTGAGCTCCGGTCGGCAGATTAGGGGTAAATAATTGAAGGTAGGTGTCGGCGATGTTAGGGAGGGCAGATTAGGGGTTAATACTATTTATGATAGGGTTAGTGAGGCGGATTAGGGGTTAATACATTTATTATAGTAGCGCTCATGTCCGCTCGGCAGATTAGGGGTTAATAAGTGTAGGCAGGTGGAGGCGACGTTGAGGGGGGCAGATTAGGGGTTAATAAATATAATATAGGGGTCGGCGATGTTAGGGGCAGCAGATTAGGGGTACATAGGGATAACGTAGGTGGCGGCGATTTGCGGTCGGAAGATTAGGGGTTAATTATTGTAAGTAGCTGGCGGCGACGTTGTGGGGGGCAGGTTAGGGGTGAATAAATATAATACAGGGGTCGGCGGGGTTAGGGGCAGCAGATTAGGGGTACATAAATATAACGTAGGTGGCGGTCGGCAGATTAGGGGTTAAAAATTTTAATTGAGTGGCGGCGGTGTGGGGGGACCTCGGTTTAGGGGTACATAGGTAGTTTATGGGTGTTAGTGTACTTTAGGGTACAGTAGTTAAGAGCTTTATGAACCGGCGTTAGCCAGAAAGCTCTTAACTCCTGCTATTTTCAGGCGGCTGGAATTTTGTCGTTAGAGCTCTAACGCTCACTTCAGAAACGACTCTAAATACCGGCGTTAGAAAGATCCCATTGAAAAGATAGGCTACGCAAATGGCGTAGGGGGATCTGCGGTATGGAAAAGTCGCGGCTGAAAAGTGAGCGTTAGACCCTTTAATCACTGACTCCAAATACCAGCGGGCGGCCAAAACCAGCGTTAGGAGCCTCTAACGCTGGTTTTGACGGCTACCGCCGAACTCCAAATCTAGGCCCAAATTTGCTGTCCCCTCAAAAGAACTCAATACACAGCCATTAATGTCTAAACCGTTGGCAACAAAAGTGAATACACCCCTAAGTGGAAATGTCCAAATTGGGCCCAAAGTATCAATATTTTGTGTGGCCACCATTATTTTCCAGCACTGCCTTAACCCTCTTGAGCATGGAGTTCACCAGAGCTTCATAGGTTGTGACTGGATGTCATGGTCCTATCTCACACATTCCACCTTAATATATACTTTGCCATATCAAGCCTATACCACCTTAACATTGTCTCCTCCTGCCTATAAAGCCTGCACTGTCTAATTACTCTTTGCTGGTTTATTGAAGTGATTAACTCACAACTCCAGCTTGTATCCTGGTGTAAGAAAGTACTCGGCTGCATTTAAACTACTTCACTTGCACACCTTGGCAAAAGCGCTGCTTGTTGTCTTCCTACCTGGCTTCCTCTGACGTCACTGCAAGCCATTCACTCCTCACACGCTGCTCAGGCCTGGCAGCGTTCCAACTTCACAGCGTGCACAGACTTCCAGCTGCTCTGACACAGCCTTCTGGATCTCAAGCACTCACAGTGCCTTCAGCTTGCAACAAGTATAGCGACACATGAGGTTATCAGGTTCCGTATAAGCTTTTACTTGTAGTGTTCTAAGTCTGCTACTCTCACTACTTCCATATTTAAGCTTGCCATAATATTGACATTCCTCTATGTGTTACACTGTATAAATCTGCCAGCAAGCTACTAGCACTACCATTACTAAATGGTTATATTAACTCCTCACCTGCAGTGTGCCATATTAAACATGCTATGAGTACTAATCAGGGTATTTTCCTTAACTAGTTACTGCTCCTGTCTTGAGAAATATATATCCTTTGTTCTGCCTCTAAAGCATTCCTGTATTCATTACTCTTTGATATTGGAAGCTTATTGAGGCAATATAAATACAGATTAGGATTATATGCTTCCTTACTAGCAAGCATATTTCCCAGTTTGTTACATTAACATATTACCACAGTTCTACTTCTAAAGTACTAAAGATAAGTAAAGAATTGTCACATAAACAAGTGATTACTTACATAATAAACCAGCCTTAAAAAAAAAAAAAAAAAAAAAAAAAAATTACTATGGAGCCATCAGATGTGGCCCCCCAGCTACATAATTTAAACCAGTGCCTGGACAACTTAACTCAGGCATTTAGAGATATACAGGTGGAAAACCAAAGTCTCAAAGCCTGTCTTAGAGAAGTGTTGGCCAATAGGAATGCTGGAAATGACCACCAGGCTGAGCCCCAGGTTTCTTACCCTGAGAAATTTACTGGTGATAGATCCACTTTTCGCCAGTTCAGAAACGCCTGCCTGTTGTTATTCGATTTAAAACCGAGAACTTATCCTACAGACAGATCCAAAGTATTAACTGTTCTCTCATACCTGCGAGGGGAACCTCGGGCCTGGGCTGACTCATTTTATGAGTCCCAGGACCCAATTCTGAATTCTTTTGATGCCTTCTTAAAGGCTTTATCCAACCTTTATGATGATCCTTATCGTCAGATTACTGCTGAGACTAAACTCAGAGGACTCAAACAGTTAAAAGCTCCAGTGGAGGAGTATATTACTCGTTTCAAGATTTGGGCCAGAGATTCGCTCTGGAATGAGGTCTCTCTCAAGAATCAGTATCGAATGGGGTTGTCAGAGGAAGTAAAGGACGAACTCTCCAGAACTGGCATACCAGATCGCCTAGAGGATTTCTATACTTTAACAACTACTATAGATTGCACGCTCCGAGAGCGAAGGCAGGAAAAAGGTAGTTCTAGCCACCCCACACGCCGGTTGCTCCCGACTCTGCCTACTGCTACTGCTCCCCCTGACCAGCCTATGGACATTAGCTTTCTGAGAGGACCTCTCACTATGCAAGAAAAGACCAGATGCCGTAATCTCAATCTGTGTATGTATTGTGCTGGTACGCATCATGTGGTTAAGGATTGTCCCCTGCTTCTGAAGCAAAAGCGAGGTAAGACAAAATCAAATAGTAACTGTCTTCACACAAAGTCAGCTACATCAACTTACTTTACCTTACCTTTACAATTACAGTGGGATCAGCACAGGATCAGCAGTAACGCCATCGTTGATACAGGCGCTTGTACCAATTTCATTGATGTTCGTTTGGTTCATTCTAATAAAATTCATTTTCAGTTAAAAAGCATTCCACTGCCTCTCAAAGTCATTGACGGGTCACATTTAGCTTCTGGTCCGGTGTCACATCAAACTGTCCCTCTGTTAGTCACAACTCCCTCTGGTCACACTGAAACAATTACTTTCGATATCATATCCTCTCCTATTTACCCTATTGTACTGGGCATCTCTTGGCTTCGTTTACACCAACCCACTCTGCATTGGTCCACTCTTTCTCTCTCCTTCCCCTCCTCTTACTGTTCTAACACTTGCTTCCCTAGGAAACATATTTTGATCACATCCACTCCTGTCATACCAGTTGAATATTCTGATTTTTCAAACGTTTTCGATAAAAAAGAGGCAGAGGTATTGCCTCCCCATAGGGCCTACGATTGCCCCATAGATCTGCTGCCTGGTGCAACCATACCTCATGGTCATATTTATCCCCTCTCAAGACCTGAGTTACAACACCTTAAAACTTATATTACTGAGAATTTAAAAAAAGGGTTCATCTGTCCCTCCACCTCACCTGCAGCAGCAGCTATGTTTTTTTGTAAAGAACAAGGATGGGTCTTTACGCCCGATAATAGATTATCGCGAGCTGAACAAAATAACAATAAAAAACAGATACCCACTACCTCTCATCCCAGAACTGATTGAGAGGTTACGTGGCGCCACAGTGTTCACTAAACTAGATCTGAGGGGTGCCTATAACCTTGTCAGAATAAGAGCCGGGGACGAGTGGCTGACCGCATTTAGGACTAGGTATGGTCTCTATGAGTATACGGTTATGCCATTCGGTCTGTGCAATGCCCCGGCGACATTCCAGAACTTCATTAATGATATTTTTAGAGATGTCCTTGACACGTTTTTTGGTTGTCTACTTAGACGACATTCTTATTTACTCACCCTCTTTGACAGAACATATACAACATGTCAGGCTTGTGTTGTCTAGACTACAAACACATAGACTCTATGTTAAATTAGAAAAATGTTTGTTTCACGTCACAGAGGTGTCTTTCTTGGGTTATCACATCAGTAAGGGTCAGATTAAGATGGAGGATAACAAAATTTCAGCCATATCATCATGGCCTATACCCTCTTCTGTGAAAGAAGTTCAAAGGTTCTTGGGCTTCGCAAATTTTTATAGACGCTTTATTCAAAACTTTGCTGCCATCACAAAACCCCTGACAAATCTGACTAAGGGAAAGACTCCATTTTGTTGGACACCTGAGGCTCAAACCGCCTTTGACCAATTAAAGCATCTCTTTACCACCTCTCCGATACTCCATCTACCAAACACAAAGTGTCAATTCGTATTAGAGGTTGACGCATCAGAATATGCCATTGGCTCCGTGTTATCCCAGAGATCCACTCCTAAGGACTCATTACATCCTGTGTCTTATTTCTCTAGGCTCCTGACACCAGCTGAGCTTAATTATCCAGTTGGTGAAAAGGAGTTGTTGGCTATTAAGTCATCCTTTGACCAATGGAGGCATTTATTGGAGGGTACGGAGCAACCTATAGTGATATTTACTGATCATAAGAATCTACAGTATCTCCAGACAAACAGAACTCTGCTCGACAGCTCCTCTGGAGCCTCTACTTCTCTCGTTTCTCCTTCCACATCGCCTACCATCCTGGCATACGGAATGGAAAGGCAGATGCTTTATCTAGAAGGGATAAAAAGCCTGAGTCTACTCAATTTCCATCCACCATCATTCCAAAATCTTCTTTTGTAGGTCTTCTATCAAATGATCTCACAGATCTAAAAACACATCATCAACAAGACATTACTAAGACCGCTTACACGCTTACCCCTGATAATGCTGGAATCCTCTACAAGGATTCAAGGCTATATGTTCCACCCTCGCTGCGAGATCAGGCAGTGTCCATTGCCCATGATTCATTATTAGCAGGTCATATGGGTATACACAAGACACTTGACCTTCTACAGAGGTATTTTTGGTGGCCTTCTATGAGAACCACTGTTAAAGAATACATCAAACTCTGCGTTACCTGTCAAACCTGTAAGCCCTCACACCAACCACCTCTGGGTTTACTACAGAACCTCCCTATTCTCGAATTTCCGTGGACTTCTGTCTCCATGGACTTTGTAGTTGATTTGCCTAAATCTGAAGGATACACCGTCATTTTTGTTGTTGTGGATCTCATGTCAAAGATGGCACATTTCATTCCAACCGAAACTCTACCCACTGCACAAAAATCAGCTCAGTTATTTCTTAGAGAGATTATTCGTTTACATGGAATACCCACTACAGTACTCAGCGACAGAGGCTCACAATTCACCTCAAAATTTTGGAGACATCTTTGTACCTCACTAGACATACATCAGTGTTTGACCACATCGTACCACCCACAGACCAATGGACAGTGTGAGAGAACCAACCAGTGGCTGGAGCAATTTTTACGTTGCTACTGTTCCCACAAACAAGAATCTTGGGCCACGTACCTCCCACATGCTGAGTTTGCATATAATAATACCACCAATACTTCTACGGGGTTTTCTCCCTTTTATATCAATTCAGGCTACCATCCCCGATTTCATCCATTGCCTATGACACACTCACCTTGTCCTCAGGTGAATGATCTCGTCAATTCCATTAAGCAGACTTACGTCGCCATAGAGGATAACATCAAGCAAGCACAGGCCACCAAAAAGAGGTTCTATGACCTACGCCATCGCCCTCATCCTACCTACGCTGTAGGACAAAAAGTCTGGTTATCGGCAAAGAATCTGAGGATTCCAACTCCTTGCAAGAAGTTTAACAAACTTTTTGTTGGTCCTTTTTCTATCATTGCTCTTCCAAACCCGGTTACGGTGACTCTACAGCTTCCTCCCACTTACCGCATTCACCCGACATTTCATGTGTCCCTCATCAAGCCTTGCTACTCTTCTACCCCTTTATCAGCCACTTCCCTGGGTTCTCCTACCCCGGATCCTGAGTACGAGGTCCAGGCCATTCTGGACTCTAGACGTTGGCTTGGTGAACTGCAGTATCTGGTTCATTGGTCCGGGTACGACTCTTCGGAGGACTCTTGGGAACCCGCTTCAAATCTCTCTGCAGATAGGTTGGTCTCTTTGTTTCATCTGAGGCATCCGGATCGTCCTTCTCCCTGAAACCTCTTTGATGTTTCCTTGGGGGGGGAGTATGTCATGGTCCTATCTCACACATTCCACCTTAATATATACTTTGCCATATCAAGCCTATACCACCTTAACATTGTCTCCTCCTGCCTATAAAGCCTGCACTGTCTAATTACTCTTTGCTGGTTTATTGAAGTGATTAACTCACAACTCCAGCTTGTATCCTGGTGTAAGAAAGTACTCGGCTGCATTTAAACTACTTCACTTGCACACCTTGGCAAAAGCGCTGCTTGTTGTCTTCCTACCTGGCTTCCTCTGACGTCACTGCAAGCCATTCACTCCTCACACGCTGCTCAGGCCTGGCAGCGTTCCAACTTCACAGCGTGCACAGACTTCCAGCTGCTCTGACACAGCCTTCCGGATCTCAAGCACTCACAGTGCCTTCAGCTTGCAACAAGTATAGCGACACATGAGGTTATCAGGTTCCGTATAAGCTTTTACTTGTAGTGTTCTAAGTCTGCTACTCTCACTACTTCCATATTTAAGCTTGCCATAATATTGACATTCCTCTATGTGTTACACTGTATAAATCTGCCAGCAAGCTACTAGCACTACCATTACTAAATGGTTATATTAACTCCTCACCTGCAGTGTGCCATATTAAACATGCTATGAGTACTAATCAGGGTATTTTCCTTAACTAGTTACTGCTCCTGTCTTGAGAAATATATATCCTTTGTTCTGCCTCTAAAGCATTCCTGCATTCATTACTCTTTGATATTGGAAGCTTATTGAGGCAATATAAATACAGATTAGGATTATATGCTTCCTTACTAGCAAGCATATTTCCCAGTTTTTTACATTAACATATTACCACAGTTCTACTTCTAAAGTACTAAAGATAAGTAAAGAATTGTCACATAAACAAGTGATTTCTTACACTGGAGTCCTCTTCCACTCCTCCATGATGACATCACCGAGCTGGTGGATGTTAGAGACCTTGCGCTCCCCCAGTTTCTGTTTGTGGATGCCCCCCAGATGCTCAATATGGTTTAGGTCTGGAGACATGCTTGGCCAGTCCATCACCTTTACCCTCAGCTTCTTTAGCAAGGCTGTGGTCATCTTGGAGGTGTGTTTGGGGTCGTTATCATGTTGGAATACTGCCCTGCAGCCCAGTCTCCAAAAGTAGGGGATCATGCTCTGCTTCAGTATGTCACAGTACATGTTGGCATTCATGGTTCCCTTAATGAACTGTAGCTCCCCAGTGCCGGCAGCAGTCATGCAGGCCCAGACCATGACACTCCTACCACCATGCTTGACTGTAGGCAAGACACACTTGTCTTTGTACTCCTCACCTGGTTGCCGCCACACACGGTTGACACCATCTGAACCAAATAAGTTTATCTTGGTCTCATCGGACCACAGGACATAATTCCAGTAATCCATGTCCTTAGTCTGCTTATCTTCAGCAAACTGTTTGCAGGCTTTCTTGTGAATCATCTTTAGAAGAGGCTTCCTCCTGGGATGACAGCCATTCAGACCAATTTGATGCAGTGTGCGGTGTATGATCTGAGCACGGATAGACTAACCCCCACCCCTTCAACCTCTGCAGCAATGATGGCAGCACTCATACATCTATTTCCCAAAAACCACCTCTGGATATGACGCTGAGCATGTGCACTCAACTTTATTGGTCAACCATAGTACGCCCTGTTCTAAGTGGAACCTGTCCTGTGAAACTGCTTTATGGTCTTGCCCACCATGCTGCAGCTCAGTTTCAGGGTCTTGGCAATCTTCTTATAGCCTAGGCCATCTTTATGTAGAGCAAAAAAAAAATTTTCAGATCCTCAGAGAGTTCTTTGCCATGAGGTGCCATGTTGAACTTCCAGTGAACAGTGAGAGCGATAACACCAAATTTAACACCCCTGCTCCCCATTCACATGAGACCTTGTAACACTAATGAGTCACATGACACCGGGGAGGGAAAATGGCTAATTGGGCCAATTTGGACATTTCCACTTGGAGGTATACTCACTTTTGTTTCCAACGGTTTAGACATTAAAATGGCTGTGTGTTGAGTTATTTTGAGGGGACAGCAAATTTACACTGTTATACAGGCTGTACAATCACTACTTTACATTGTAGCAAAGTGTCATTTCTTCAGTGTTGTCACATAGAAAGAGATAATAAAATATTTACAAAAATGTGAGGGGTGTACTCAATTTTGTGAGATACTGTATATATATATATATATATATATATATATATATATATATATATATAAGCAAGAAATTTTGATTAAGCACATCTAATAAAAGTATATGTTTTTAAAAGCACACATTGTGGAGTGCTGCCAAAGTGACCAAAATGAATATAATTTTAAGAGCAGGTATTGGCGCACCTCAAGAGACATGTGACCACAAATTATTTCACATATTTTAACTTTTTTCCTTTTTTCTTAATGCTGCAAAAAATTGCCTTCTTAATATTTCATAATTTTTTTAAAAAAAATTTAAATAAAGATGGGATCTTAGTCACACAATGTGGCCATATTCTTCTCAGCCAGTCACCATTTACAAGGTGTCCCATATAAGACTGGTCCTAACTCTATGTAATTTAGCCATATATATATATTTACAGATGTTTCAAGGTATTTGGCTGGAAAGGGCTCAAATGTGTATTACTCGTGTATATATGTGATTATATTTCTGTATATGCATATTTACATATATAAACACATAAATACACATGTACATATGTACTCATATACTGTATATACATGTTTGAGCCCTTTCCAGAAATATACACATACTGTATACACATATTTATACACTCACAGACATAAAAGCCCTTTCCAGTCAAATACTTTGTCATATCCCTATTAACCCTTTTTTAATATGTGGAAGGCTATATAAAAATGATTGAATGTAATAACCAATAACTAATAGATATATCATTTGTACTGTTTATTCACTAATACATGTAACCTTTGTACACATATCAAAACTTCCTCCTTGTGAATGTGCCCATGGTTATGGCAAAGGGTACATGCTGGGTCTTAAATCAAATGTAAAAAATAAGCATTTTCTCCCACACACAGAAGAGGGTGAAGTAGCTGGGTACTTGTGTCTATGTGATATCTGAGATTAGATAGTTTTCTGTCACATACAGAATCTGTGGTAATAAATCCTAACCTTAAAGCTTCTTTTCTGTAACTTCATCTGCCTAAGAAATTACGTGTAGAGTATTCTTGTTAAGTTATAAAAGTCCTGCATTGTGACTGTCATGTGACTGTCAGCTATGTCTGTTTTTTTAAAGTAATAACATATCTCTGGATATTCATAAATATATAATACACAGTATTATTCTCACATTAGGATTGTTTTTCCTTCATTGGTGATTTTTCACAACGACAAGTGTAATAGACGTGGACTCCTTGCCCAGTGTGCTTAGAGGAATGTGGCTGCACCTCACTGACGAGGCCCATAGGAGGCCGATTCGATCGTCTGGGGTTGTCATGTTCCTTGTTCAGAGGAGAATTGCCTGGTATTTCGGGGCTGGACTGACCTTACTTGGCAGGATCAGACTGATATACTTCAGGAAAGTTTTCTTCTGTGAAAAGCACACTGGTCTAAAAGAGGCTGCCTCCGGGTGGTAAATCGCCATAGAACAAGCCACTGAGCTGTTGTTCGTTCCTGGTAGAGCGCTTCTCTCCTTGTATGCAAATTATTATAACCCTGGGGAAGTCTCCCTATGGGTGATGGGGGAAACCAGACGTGGACTCCTTGCCCAGTGTGCTTAGAGGAATGTGGCTGCACCTCACTGACGAGGCCCATAGGAGGCCGAAACGATCGTCTGGGGTTGTCATGTTCCTTGTTCAGAGGAGAATTGCCTGGTATTTCGGGGCTGGACTGACCTTACTTGGCAGGATCAGACTGATATACTTCAGGAAAGTTTTCTTCTGTGAAAAGCACACTGGTCTAAAAGAGGCTGCCTCCGGGTGGTAAATCGCCATAGAACAAGCCACTGAGCTGTTGTTCGTTCCTGGTAGAGCGCTTCTCTCCTTGTATGCAAGTGTAATAGTTTATTTTGATATGTTTAGGATGTGTTTAGTGAACTTTTTTTAACCCTTACACTTTACACTATTGGGTAGATTTTCAAATGTTGGGTGGAGCTGTAGCTGATCATGTCCGCCTGACATGGATGCTGTTGGCATACACTGTTGGCATTTATCATTGCATAAGCAATTCTGGTGAAATGCTTGTGCAATGCTGCCCCCAGCACATTCGCGACAAATTGGCCGCTAGCAGGGGTGTCAATCATCCGGATTGCATCTGATTGGGATGATTGCAGTCCTCCACCTCAGGGGAGGAAGATAGAAGCATTTTACGACCGCTGCTTTTAACTTAAGTTTTAACTTAAATCTTCCCCCAGGTCTTTAGGCATACTAATACTTTGAGAGCAAATTTTAGTTTGCACTGGAGTGCAACAATTTACTTTCAACTTGAAAAATGCGCGTCCGTGTTAACATTAGAGTGCTACTTGTAATTTAGCCCGTAGTTGTAATACTTTTAATACAGGAAGCTATCACCTGAGCATCTCTATGTAAAAAAAGAAGATATTTTGCTTCACAATTTCCTCAGCTCAGCAGAGTAAGTTCTATGTAAAAAAATATACTTCAGCTGCTGCCCAGCTGCAGGTAAAAAAAAATAAAAAATGAAGAAATGAACAGCAGCCAATCAGCATCTGCAGTGCTGAGGTCATGAACTCTCTTACTGTGATCTCATGAGATTTCACTTAACTCTCATGAGATTTCATAGTAAACTTCCTTAAACTGAATAGGGAATTAATATGAGTGTGCATGAAAGCTCACTCCCTTAGCTGTCCTGGGACAGACATATTGATTTGCTGCTTAAAGTCCTTTGCAATGGGGTTTGAATACTTAGGACATTTTGAGGTAAAATCTCTTTCTTTTTTACATAGAGATGTTCAGGTGATATTTTCTATTCAGCTTTTTACAGCTATGCTGCATCACTTTCAAGTGTTTTAACATTTGGGTATCATGGCCCTTTAAATTAAATTACAGTTTTTGGTGTAGCCAATCTTGTAAATAATCAAATAAATGAAAAGATAAAATGTGTTTATGTTCACTGCAACTAAGAAAGAAGGTTAAATAAAAGTATTTCGGGGGGGGGGGTAAAAAATTAAGTTTATTCTCTTTTAAATGCAGCCCAAGAGTGTTGTTTTCCTTTTGAGTCTGAGTGGTTAAGGTTGTTTATTAACCTTTCCAGAGATCTTGGTAGGAATTTCTTGGTTACAGTGATGATAGAAGTGATACATGAGCTAATTTAAATTTTACAGATCTATGTATAGTAACTATAAATCCAGCTTTAGAACCCAAAATGGGAGAGTATGTTAACAACCTGTTGGCTTGAGTGCTACCCAAGTCTCTGTGATGGGTTTGAGAAAAAAAAATATTGTGATTATTTATTACATTTGGCAAATCCGTTCTGCCTTTTTTGTTGAATCATCTAAGTTTGGGATTTTGTGTATCCAATAGTGGATTCAATTTGAGTTAAAAATTTTAATAACAAGGGCGGAGCTTGGCCGCACTTGTAAATGGCCGCTTACTAAGTTAGCTCTGAAGCCTCGGCATCCTTATGTAAGGAAATAAGTAACCCATAGCCTGTCAGGACCTTTAACAAATAAATCACCACTTAATTAAACCAGTACTGGCTCTAATCCTAGTACCTGGAGGCTGATAACAGAGCTGTGGACATCGCAACCTAAGACACGCAGTGGGGCCTAGAGCAGACAGGGACCTACCTAGATTGAAAGACAGATCCTTTTTGAACTTGACCGATCGTAGCCCTGAAACTTGAGAGCAATTGCCAAGCCCATATTGACCTACCAGAGACGAGGAACCCTATTCCTGTGTGCGGGAGCACGGACCTACAAAGCAGAAGTCTAACACCCGGGCCGGTAACCCCCCCCCCCCGGCAAGAGGAGCACTGCACGGACAGCAAACTACAGCAGCACATAGGGGATCGAGCGCCAGCTCTCAATACTCACCGGAACGGATGACTGAATTTTGCAGTGGGGTCTGATGCCTGGAGACTGTTTGCAGGACGGTGGTGAGTGACGGGGACTGAGCTGCAGCGACTCCCGGATGAGCAGCGTTAGACTCACGTGATTCCCGGTAGCAGCGGAGCAGATGTGAGTAGTTACAGAGCAGTGGGGTTTGGCTTTGCATAGCGGGAAAGACCGCACATATCTGGCATATTGATTTGGGGACATTGCTAGACCAGACATTAATACATACTTGTGCCAGTTGATGGCCTCTGCCTTCTAACAGTTTGAAAGTACAAGGGCTTGAATTTTGTCTGCGGCCACCATCTTTGATTCTTAGTGTTTATCATACTGTCACACTAGTGTCTTGGGTTTGTTACTAACTCCTAGTGATAAACATACATATTAATCAATCCCTGAGGAGGCCTTCAGCTTTTATAAAACTACCTGCATTAGGACCAGCTTATCTTACACGGCCCTTAGCAGAGATTCCTTGTGCTTAACCTTCACATCTACAGATTTTTATGCTAGGTCTGCTGTTCAAACATAACAGGGGCCATAAGCAGTGCAGAATTGAAGTCCTCGAGCTGTGATTTAGTCAGTATGGCCAGTAAACGCCCATCAAAGCCTGTTAAGGGCTCCCAATCCACCAATATGGAAAGCTACCTCATAGCAGCAGAAACCAATTCAGGCACCAACAGAGATGGAACAGAATTAGGCAGACAGACTGCAGCGGTGCAGACATCTAATGCTGATCCCATGCTGACTAATTATGTTACCAAGGAGGACATCAGGCATCTATCATCTAAAAATGACATCAAAGAAGCCATGATGGATGTGAAACTCCTTTTTGGAGAGCTTAAAAAAGACATTGCAGCAGTGGACAGCAGAGTAAATCAAATGGAAGAAGCGCAGGAGGAAATACGGTCTGAGTTGCAACAACAGGCCCACAGCCTACATTCCCATGAAGCATCAGTTCAGAGTCTTACCGACAGGATTGAAGACCTAGAAAATAGGAGCAGGCGTAATAACCTAAGGCTCCGGGGAATACCGGAGACGGTGAGTCAGCCTGATGTTGCTCAATATGTACAGGATCTATTCAGATTTTTGAAAGGCACCCCCAATGCTGCAGAAGTAGCAGTTGAGAGAGCACATAGGGCCCTCAGACCTAAGCCTCCAGCCAGGGCCCCGCCAAGGGACATTATTGTCAAATTGCTTTCATATAAGGATAAAGAGGAGCTTCTTCGACATTCAAGAAATAAGCACCCCCTCACCTTTGAAGGTGCAGAAATCCAGATATACAGGGACCTGTGTCCGGCAATGCTACAGAAGCGGTGGGACCTCCGCTACATCACGTCTACATTAAAAGAGCAGCAAATCCAATACAGATGGGGGTTTCCTACCTGCATTTTTGCGTCTAAGAATGGCACATCTGCCATCTTCAGATCACCTGCGGACCTCCCTGCCTTCAACCATGCTTTTGGGTTGCAGATTAGGCCCCCTAGCATTGCAGCTGATCGTGCACAGCCCGGATTGGCAGCGCCATGAGATATGTGGTGTTGTCGATACAGAATAATCTTTACCTACAAGGGGAATCGACCGGCTGGGCTGCAACTCGCCACCCAGATTTTAAAGATCCAGAACTCCTCCGTGTCAGAAGTCTACAACTCAGCGGAATTTCAATACAGATAAGTTTAAACTGACTCAATTTTTCTTAAATAATTAGAATAAGGCTGTTGACTTTACAAATAATTGTACCCTTGAGTCCCCATATGGGGGTTCGGGGGTCTATATCAACCTTCATCATATGTGCAATTTTGGTGAGCGGCTGATGGTAAGAATCGACACGGGACTGCCTTACGATTCGCCTCAGCGCTGCACCAACTCTTGAGAAAGATGAATGCGGTGGAAAGAATATAATTGTAAATGCTCTTTGTCTGTCTCAGAAATATGCTGATCCTTTCATTGTGTTTTTTTTTTTTTTCAAAAAAATTTAATAACATATTTGAACTGGAATGCATTAAAAGTCTTCATTATGTAGTCTTCATTTTTAAAAGGATTCATGTAATTACATTATTCTTTATTGCATGCACAGTATATGTCCAATACAGTATATTATTTTAGTCCTCCAACTAGATAGATAATGGGTTGTAGATATATTTAAAAGGCTGCAGCACAACCAGACAGGAGTAAAGTTTTTAAATTTGTTTAATACTAATTGAATTTGTTTATGATTGTATATTCTCTACAAGTATTTGATGGCATTGAATATTTCATTGATTATGATTAAGTTGCACTGCATGTTTAGATATGATATCAGTAGCTTGTGTGTAGAGAAATATGTTGATATGGGCATGATGAATTCTATAAGGGCTAGTGCTGTTTGTGTTGAATGTGAGCTAAATATTCTTTGTCTGGCAGCTTTTTGATGTCGTTTTGTCAAGCAGTCCTAAGTTCATTTGAATTCATACTAGACATGTGCGGTCATCTTCAGACAAATATGTATTCATCTGAATTTTGGCCCATTAGTCTGCATAACGGGTAGATTTGAATAGAAATGGAACCAAGGTGGCCAAGTAACAACATTTTTTATTTTTATTAGAAGCACTTGTTTTATTTTTTGTTCAGTTTTTGTTGCTATATAAAAAGGGGCAGAGAACACAGGAAAGGGGGAAGGAGCTGAAATTGTTTGACAAATCATTTATTTTATTTTTAGTGATTTACAGCGGGTCTGACCATTCATATGTACATCTTCCCCTGTCTAATTCACACTGAGGGGTTTATTTATCAAAGCGTTAACTATGTTGCCTTCGTGGGCGTCAATACGCTTGCCAAACTTCGCGGCCATGGATCTGAATATGATCTCCTTATTTATCAAAAGAGCAGTCAAAAACATTCCCGTCAAGTACGGTGCAAAGAGCATCAGACTGGTGTTAATTAACAGTCATCGATGTTGCGGCTATTTGGGTTTTTCCCAACTTTATTTATATAATTTCATTACTGTCCACGAACAAGCACATTTCTCTTTAGCACATTATTGTATATAGTGTACATGTATTCTTTTTCTGAGAAGGACTAATTGCGAATATAGCAAGTAGCGACATATTTGGTGCAAAGTGGAGAGTGAATTTTTAGAATTCTTTTTAATATTGTACATACATATTTTTTATATATATATGTGTGTGTGTGTTATGTCAAAAATCTTTTGCAAACATATTTACATGTCCCTAAGTCCCTTTTTTTTGTTGCTAAACAATGTTGTTTGTCATATCTCTGTGTTTATTTATACCACTATATGTATATATTGTAAATGTATTATTATTCTGAGCAGGAATAATTACGAATATAACATGTAATCAGAGTATCATATGTATTTATTTGCAATCAATGGATATTTTAAAGGGATAGGAATGTAAAAATGTAAGTTGCACTAGTGGGAGCTAGCTGCTAATTGGTGCCTGTACACATTTGTCTCTTGTGATTAGCTAAATAGATGTGTTCACCTAGCTGCCAGTAGTGCAATGCAGTTCTTTCAGAAAAGGATAACAAGAGAATGAAGCAAATTTGATAAAAGAAGGAAATTGGAAAGTTGTTTAAAATTGTATGTTCTATCCAAATCATGAAAGAATATTTTGGGGTTTCCTCTCCCTTTAAGAGCTGGGCCAGGTTTCTCTCTGCACCTGTCTAACCCCTCCTGATTGCAATCTATTTTTAAAAACCACTCCTTCACATGTGTTATAAAATGGGCTGGCATATAAGATGACATTTCTAACTGAAAAAGAAATTCAAGAGAAGGAAGAAATACACTAAAAATAGCATGCCAGTAAAGAGGTTGTTTTCAATTCTGCTGTATCTGAATCATGACAGTTTAAAGTTAGGTGGGCTATCCCTTTGAGCTATCATTTTAAGATTATATTGAATCAAACATCAATTCAAATTTTAAAATCCTTGTCTAAAATATTATACTGTGTGTCCTAATGTCAGCATCAATGGTTATCTTTAATACTAATTTCACATATACATACTTTCAAAGTATAATACGCAATGTAACAAATGGCACTCACAAGTTCTGATGAGTGATCAATGACACAAGTATCAAGCATTTTGATTCGTTAGTGATAGTTTATAATGTGTATTTGAATCAGATTGGCTGATGTCATAAATCATATGATTATGCATATTCAAATCAAACGGGGTGGAAAAATTCACAAGTGTGTGGGTTATTTAGGTGTTTGTGTCATAATTGGTGCGAAAAGTGTTGGGTCAAATATGGAACGAAGTGGAGAATGGGACTTGTATTACATGGCTTAAACATGGTGCACATAGATTTTTACAACAAATAAAAAGGAAGTTAGCTATATTATGTTGTGTATTTATTTCATTTGTATCTCTATATCTATAAGTGCGACAAGTTTGGGGCAAAACTTTGCACCAAATAAGTAGAAATAATATTGTCGCCTTGATTTGTAATGAGAGACAAAGTTGTAGCATAATTCATAAGTAGTAATGTATTTTTTTTTTTTTATCCCTATATCTACTAGTGCACCAAATGTGTAGCAATAATATTGTTTGATTTAGAAAGGTTATACAATTTTAATAGAGTTTCTAATTTACTTTTATTAGGTAATATACTTCATTCTCTTGCAGCATTGAACATAAGATTTCTGTGCTTTCCGACTCCAATTAAGTTCTATGGCATCTGCGACCTGAAGGGTGGTGGATTGAAAACCAGGTATGCTGAGTCAGAAAAGACGCGAGCGTAACTATAGAAATTTTGATAACTTTGTGAGAGCTTCAAATAGTGTCGAATAGGAGGGCGAATTAACACGATTCTGCTCGAATTCCACAGGTTTTCAACTCTCATCAATCTGCGTTGGATTGAGATCGTGGTATCATATGTTATGTCACAAAGTTCAACATCTTGACGCTTTGATAACTACGGCGGATCAATCTCGTGAAAATTACAACGCAAAATTCCAGCGTATTTTCAGTTGACGCTTTGATGAATATCCCCCTGAGTATTAATAAATGATTGATGTGAGGGTTAGAAAGTCAGTCATTAAATGTCAAACAGGCTTCTCCAATCCACTTTTAAGCTAGCAGAGGAAAGAAAGAAGATTTATCACACAATTTAACTCTCACTGGGACAAAATTATTTATATCTTAAGTAAAAATTGGCATTTCTTACTTGCAGACAAAAAACTGGCAGGAAAAGTAGGTGATCGTCCCCTACTTACCGCTAGAAAAGCTATGAGCTTGAAAGACTGCTTGGTCAAGAGTCACTTTGTTAAAACTCCAAAACAGAATTGGCTCACTATACACCAATCACACAAGGGTAGTTTTCCTTGTGGAAAGTGTGTTTCTTGCAGTTTTATTACAAGGACTGAAACCTTTACTACAGGTGGCAAAGTGTATCGCATTAATTACCCAATTAATTGTCAAACTTTTGGAGTAATTTGTTTGCTATACTGTCCTTGCCCTATGTTTTACGTAGGGAAAACGAAGCGCCAGTTTCTCGACAGGGTGAGAGAACATCGAGATGACGTGAAAAATAACAAAGATACTAGTAGTGTTGCACGTCATTTTCAGATGTGCCACAATTCAGATTTTGAACTATTAAAGTTCATAGGAATTGATACTGGTTTGTTACATAAGAGAGGAGGTGATCAGGACAAATGTCTTCTCCAGAAGGAAACTGGTTGGATTTATCACTTACATACTTGTGCCCCATTTGGGTTAAATGAAAAACTCGAGTTTGCATCTTTTCTATAAAGTTTGTTTATTGTTCTTGACTGTGCCTTTAGGCTAGTGGATTAGGACTGTGGTTCTTCTAAGTCATTAAGATATATAGACCCTTTAGACCATGGGTTTGATCCCTTATGTTCAATATAAAATAGTAATTGAACTAATATGACTTTGTTTTGCTATTAGTATAACTAGTTTAGCTCCAAATTTTCGGCTGTTAATAATATTTTTAAGAACACTTAAATGCAGTTGTTATACGTTGGGATAATAAGTATATTTAATTTAAAGGTTGTAGATCTGTAATTGTTAGATTTTCTTTATATATAGGTTATAGCACTTAGAGTAGTGGGTTAATACTAGTTTAATTTTACTTTTAGTTTATAATAGATTTGAGGTCATAGGTTCGATCCCGGTCATGTCTCTATAGGAAACTGTTAACAATAGAAGTTTCTAAATTTACTTAATTTCTGACTTAGGGCTCCATGTACTAAGCCGCCAATTCATCCGTCATTTTAGACGCGGATAAACTCGCCGTTACTCGCCGCGGGCGAAATGGTGTCCGCTGTCACTATGTACTAATAATCCCCCAATAAATAGACAAGTCTAGCCCGCCGCGAGCAGTGGCGGATTATTGATAAATTTGACGCCTAGCTCGCCGCGACTAAGCTGATGTACTTAACTTTCAGTTGAATTGTCTGGCCAATTATTAACACGTGACATGCAAGGTGTCACGAACATCATAGTAGTCGCGGGAATAGAATTTTGCTCCTATAAAAGTTCAACTTATCTAAACAACTTTATTATTGTTCAAAATTTTTTGAAGAGTGATAACAAAGCGTTATTTTTGTAATATTTATTTACAATTTGGATATGGCTTCATCTGGATCTGATAATATATAAATATTAATATAAAAATAATTATAAAGATTGACAACTATACAATACAAATTTAAAATATAGATTACTCTTTAATTACAGTCGACAAATTTGGCGCAATTTATGTACATGGAAATGAGAGACAAATTAGACGCCAGTTATGCTGTACAATGCTGATATTACTGCTTTTTATATATGTCTAGACTGGCGTCTAGATTGACTTTCCTATTGTTTTGTACCTTGCCCGCCACCTAAAAGGTGGCGAGGCAAAAATAACGAGGTGGGAGCGGAAATTGTAGCGAGCGGACAAATAGATTTTTTAGTACATTCGTTTTTGGCGAGTTGGTGGTCAAATGTGTCTAATTACAGTGAAAAATGGAGAGGTAGCAAGGTTTGGCGGATAAGTGCGCTCACAATTTTAAAGATGTGAGTTTTTACATAATTGACGGCTTTGTACATATCAGTTTGCGAGTTTTGACGCAAGATTTGTTGCAGGTAGCTCGCTGACTGCTTAGTTCATGGAGCCCTTAGAATACTTTATCCCTTTCCACATTATTTAGCCTTTATAGGAATCAGAGAAAAATAACAAATTGTCTTGTTAGGTGTAACTTGCTGATCCTCCCTATGTGTCCAATGCATCGTTGTGGGAGCTTTCATTTTTCTCAATTCAGCTGTTATTTATATTTTAACGAATTGCATGCGCATCTGAGCACCATTTTTTTATTTTGAATTAATATTATTATTTTGTAAATATATTTTATATATGAAATGTCACTTTGTATATATGCACTTTTTGTTTGTTTGTTTTTTGAAACTCCCAGAGGCGTGTCCCAATATAGCCTATAAAAGGCAGAGTTTAGGTTGATGAGGTTAGCCCTGAGGAGTCCCTGCTACTCATTGGGATGAAACATGTGTAGGCAGTTGTAACAGCTGATTGCTTTGATGAGACACCTGTCTTTTGGAAAATCCTACTACATCTCAAAGAATTGCAGCTTGCTGGAGTGACTTTTTACTTTGTTTTGCATCTTGTGCAACACAGGAACATTCACTGGATTTGTAGCTTCTTACCAAGGATTCTGTTCTTGATTTACATCGCAAAGGCTGTGAGTGCATGCTATGACTGTGTTGTTCTTTACAGGCAGTGGAAACTTACTTCATTTTTTCCTCCCGCAATACAAGTGGATGCCTGTTTTCAACAGATTTGGAAGGACTTCCTTTAAATTGTGATGTGTTCATGCTAAATGCCGCTGCTTTACTAATATCCTGTTTGTCAGAAGTTATGCAAAATTTACTATACAATACCCATCTTTAAAACACATAGATCCTATATTTATATCATGACAGTATTGACCCTTAACTTTGGGACTGTCCTCTGATGTTGGTGTTGTGTTTTAAGACTTGGTATAGTTGCATGCTGCATATTGATTGTGCAAAGCTTTTTCCTGTGTTTATATTTCACTCCAAATTGAAAAATATGCATTCTAAAGTATTCTTGTGATTGTATTATTCTGGCTCAATGTTTATGTGAATTGCATAGATCCTCATTATATTATTATGACAACATTACCCTCATATTACTCTTTCTTTTGGGGTTGTCCTCTAATAGAGGTGTTGCATTATCACTATTATATTTAGCCACTTTATTTTCCTATGAGACGTCTCACTTAGCTTTTCAGTTCATATTTTTGATTAAATTTTGTTTCAAATTACCTTTATGGTCACATGACCCTTACTAAGAATTTTGTTGCTTTTTGTAAATAATAAAATTTTGAGTGCCTTGCAAGCATGCTAGTTTTCAAGTCTTTATTCTGGGTTTCCACCTGACTCCACACTTAGCTCTATTTATCTTAATACTTAGGTTGATACCTTGAGATATTTATATATCTGTCCCTTTAAATGTGTATATGAGAGTGCTGAATTCCCTATCTTTTTATAAGGACTACTTTTCCTTATTTTCACCCTATTTATAATAGTTTGAAAGAAGTATAATTTACTGTTCATACTGCAAAAGATTTATCATTTTTCTTTACAAGTTTAGTGTTAAAGAGTTGTATATTAATTTATATTGCAGTGGGGGCATAGCTGGGACTGGTAATTATGTCTTCAGTCTTTGTTGGGGGTGGGGGGAATGTTTAACTTAACCCTTTGTGTGCCAAATCTTTTTCTTTTTTTTCTTGCAGTGAGTGCATATCACTGGCCGCACATTTATATTGCAGTGGGAGTATAGCTTCTACTTAGCCTCTATAGTTAATAATGACAACAAGCAACATGATTACAAAATAAAAAAACAATAAGAAATATTTAATGAAATAATGAAAAAAAAATCAAAATTAAAGTATTCATTAAGGTTCTTATGGGCCACATGACTACACAATATACAAAATTTGAATTATAATGTGTAGTTATGCAGTATATATGCAAAATCAGAATTATGATGTGAGGCTACTACACTTTGTAACTATACTATTGAATCTATATATTTTATAAGATTGTAACATAAACAATTAAGTTGAATAAAATGTGGTGGCCGAACATAATATTAAATTATTTCACTTTGATAGCATGTATAAACAAGAGATAATAGTGGCTCCTAAGATATACGTTGATAGTTTCAGAATACTGTTTTTTAAAACATTTTTTTTTTATTATTTTATGTTTATTTCATTAATTATTTTTTACAGATATATTACTTATATGTGCAGGAATTTGACTTTGCATATATATCACATCTGGTTTTTAACTTTTGTTTCATATAATTAATTTTAATAGTTTATATATTTTTATTTGTCATTTTTTGTATATTACATTTTATTACATTTTCTTTATCAACATTAGTATTTTTTATGTGTATATATTTTTTTACAAGATATTTTGAAATACTTTAATTTTATTTGAAGTTGACTTAGTATGTAATATTGCCTTTTTTTGTGGTTTTCAAGCTCCAAAGGCTTATTCATGTAGATTTGTAACACTGTTTGTTTCACAAAGAGTTAAGTTGATTAATTGTTAACACAATACATTTTCAACACACCTGAACAACCACACCTCTCTGACGAAGTGTGAACTCTCACACGAAACGCGTAAGAGGCGTTCTGTTGCACTGGATGGGGGTCTGTCACTTTCCTGTGTAAATCAATCACAAAAAAAACTGATAGGTCTGGTAGGTCTCCTGCTTTTGTTGCCTATACTGTTACTAGTATGCTGTCAGTATTGTATATATTGTAGTACAGTGTACCCCTCATCTTATTGAAACCATATTTGTTATTGAAGTGGGGGCACCAACCAAAAAAATATTTGTAGCTATTAATTTATAATCAGATTATTCTGTCATAACATTGTTAGTCGGTCAGAGTTTACTATGTTTCTAATCAAAGGTTGAGCCGCATTTACAAAATCTTAAAACAAAAGACTTTATTCAACTTCTTAAAAACAATGATGCACATGGGGGTTAATCCATAACAATCTTACGTTTTGTACTCCACCTAGCACTTAATTATAGATAACCATTGTTAGAACATACCCCACATATAAGACATGAACTACCAATCAAAATGCATTATTTAAAACATGTTTATTAAACCTTTGCAATAAAAACAAACAATGGAATAGAGCATGTACAACCAAGCAAATCTTTAAATGCAATCAATAAGTCTTATTTCCAAAATAGTTAATATTGAAAATGTTGCACAAAATGTACTATGTTTCTAGATGCTGCAGCAATATGGAAAGCATCTCTCTTCTCTCTGGGATTTCCAGACTCCTTCCCTTTTGTTATTCAGAATATTCAGTGAGCTCGGTCCCTGTGAAGTAAGCACTATATTCTCTCTCCAAACTAGAGAATATTGAATTATCTCACCCATAGAAAGTAATGACACTCTCTGCTGACAGATTTTCAGTTTTAATTTAAATAAAAAAGACATGTAAAATGCAATATGATTTCTAAAAGATAACACATATATACAAAGTTTGTCTAATTTATTAAAGTTACATAGAAACTATGAAGGCATAATCAGAATTTGAAAAATCACAATCCTAAATAATCTGCTGTATAAAAAATAATACACAATAGAAAGTGCAAAGTTTAAATGTAATTAAAGAAACAGTCAAGTCCAAAAAAAAACTTTCATGTTTCAAATAGGGCATGTAATTTTAAACAAATTTCCACTTTACTTTTATCACCAATTTTGCTTTGTTCTCTTGGTATTCTTAGTTGAAAGCTAAACCTTGGAGGTTCATATGCTAATTTCTTAGACCTTGAAGGCTGCCTCTAATCTAAATACATTTTGATAGCTTTTCACCACTAGAGGGCATTAGTTTACGTGTTTTTTATATAGATAACATTGAGCTCATGCACATGAATTTACCATGGAGACAGCTCTGATTGGCTAAAATGCAAGTCAGTCAAAAGAACTGAAATAAGGGGGCAGTCTGCTGAGGCTTAGATATAAGTTAATTACAAAGGTAAATGTGTATAATTATAACTGTGTTGGTTATGCAAAACTAGTGAATTGGTAATTAAGGGATTATCTATCTTTTAAAACAACAAACATTCTCGTGTTAACCATCCGTTTAAATGTAATCTGAAGTGTATATTGATATAAAATAGAGAGTATAAAGTGAAAATGCAGCAAAACTATCATGTTATGCAGTGTTATATTGCACTGGACTTGTCTCTCCTTCACATAAAGAAACACCCTTCAGAGAAACAAAGCAAAATCTTCACTAGGGATCTTGCAGTGCTGGATGATCATTTTAGAATATCTCATCTGAGAGGAGAGATTTTGAATATTAGGACCTCAGTCTTGTTCCACAGAAAGATTGCTAATCTTCATGATATTCATAGTTTTGTTCAGGCTCTGGTTTGTATTAAACTTGTAATCAAGCCTGTTTCTCCTCAAGGGTTTTGCAAGCTCCTCCTTTTGAACCTAAGCATAAAATGGACTTTAAATTACTTTCTTTGGCTATTTCTTCTGCTAGAAGAGTTTCTGAGTTAATGCTCATTTCTGTGAACCTCCTTATCTAAAACCTCAAAATGCCTATAAATACACCCCTCACCACACCCACAATTCAGTTTTTACAAACTTTGCCTCCTATGGAGGTGGTGAAGTATGTTTGTGCTTAGATTCTATGTTTATATGCGCTTCTCAGCATTTTGAAGCCCGATTCCTCTCAGAGTACAATGAATGTCAGAGGGATGTGAAGGGAGTATAACCTATGGAATGCAATGGTTTTCCTCACGGGGGATCTATTTCATAGGTTCACTGCTATTGGTCATAGAGATTCATCTCCTACCTCCCTTATTCAGATCGACGATATACTCTTATATTCCATTACCTCTACTGATAACTGTTTCAGTACTGGTTTGGCTATCTGCTATATGTGGATGGGTGTCTTTCGGTAAGTATTTTTTCATTACTTAAGACACTCTCAGCTATGGTTTGGCACTTTATGTATTAATATAAAGTCCTAAACATATGTATTATACATAAACCTGACTCATGGCAAATATAAGTACATTTCCTTTTTGCAGACTGTCAGTTTCATATTTGGGAAAAGCATATATTTTAGGAAAATATTTTTTCATTAAATTTTGCAGGCAAAATTAGGCTCGCGAGGGCGCAAAATGCCAAAGTTTATTGCGTCATTCTTGGCGCGATAATTTTTTGGCGCGAAGATATGTCCGATGACGCAAATTCGTCACTTCCGGCGTCTTAGTTTACGCTGAGTTCCTTACACAAGGTTGCATCTACAATGACGTGAGTGTGTCATTTCCGGATATTGTTAGCGCCAAAAAATGTTTAGTTTACGTTGTGCGTCATACTTGGCGCCAAATAATTTCATTATTTAGTACCCCATTCCTATATGCATCTTGCCTTTTCTTCTATCAGAGGGCTATGCTGTTTGCATTTTTTTTTCCCATTCCTGAAACTGCCATATAAGGAAATTGATAATTTTGCTTTATATGTTGTTTTTTCTCTTACATTTGCAAGATGTCTCAATCTGATCCTGTCTCAGAAACCACTGTTGGAATCCTGCTGCCTGATAACAGTTCTACCAAAGCTAAGTGCATTTGTTGTAAATTTGTGGAGATTATATCTCCAGTTGTGGTATGTAATAGTTGCCATGATAAGCTTTTACATGCAGAGAATGTGTCCATCAGTAATAGTACAATGCCTGTTCTTCCTTCATCATCTAATGTACATTATATACCTGTGAATTTAAAAGAATTTATTGCTGATGCGATTCAGAAGGCTTTGTCTGCCATCCCGCCTTCTAATAAACGTAAAAGATCTTTTAAAACTTCTCATAAAGTTGCTGAAATTTCAAATGACCGACAACATAATGATTTATCCTCCTCTGATGAGGATCTATCTGATTCAGAAGATCCTTCCTCAGATATTGACACTGACAAATCTACTTAATTATTTAAAATGGAGTATATTAATTCCTTGTTAAAAGAGGTGTTGATTACAATGGATATTGAGGAAACTAGTCCTTTTTTTTTTTTTTTTTTTTTAAATAATTTTTATTGAGGTATTCAAAGCATACATAAACATAATCAGATAGTACTCATGGCAACACGCCTAAAGACATACAGCAGGATTCATACATATAACACATAGGCATGTCTTAAAACCTTGAATAACAGTAGATTCTCAACAGGAGAATATGCACCTGGCCACGTGTGATACCTCATTTTACATATAGAACATGTTAGTTTGGACAAATCAAGAATAACTAAGCAAATGTAGATTCTGAGACCTGGTATTTGCAGGAGGGTTTTGAACTAGAACATGTAGGTCCTTATGGGTCTAACTCATTTACCATCAGATATTGTAGGAGACATCCCTCTAAACTATAAAAAAGGGCACATACCCCACTAAAGGGATATGTGGGGAGGATTACAGTGAGAGGGTGTTGAATTTAGTTCTCCAGATACCCTTAAGGGTACTATAGGCTTGTGCCAAGCCTCAAGTTGCGAAAAAATTAGGAGAAGTACAGGTACAGAAACCTGCTAGCAAGTGCATAAAGAGATATAACATCAATGAGTTCCCATAGTTACATTAGAACATTCAAACAACAATAAAAGTAATATTATGGATATCATGTATGCTGTTCTAACAAACATTAGTGTTAGCTGTGTATGCCACTTCAGAGCCTCTAACATATGGTAGTGCTATTGTACGCAGAATTTGAAAAAAAAAAAAAAAAAAAAAAATAGCATAACTGTAACATTTTCTAAATGCCATCCTAAATATAACAAACATAAATAAAATTCCTTACCGGGTCTTACTGATCTCCAGAGGATGATAAAACATTGCTATATAGGTATTTCCACCTTAGAATTGCTCCATACTGCATATAGTTCACTACTAACCCATATGGATTACTTATTTTCTATTGGGAGGATATATCAGGACTAATATTTATATTTATGTCAGGGCCTAGGTTTATGTTCATTTCCCAGTTGTAGGAAGGCCTAGTTAATTAACCCTAGAGGAGAGTATATAGATTGCTCTAGACACTATTACAGGGGGACACTCATCTATATAGACCACCAGAGCATAAAGACATAAGTAAACCTCCTAGAACCCTTTGAACTAATAAATAATATAGGATATCGTTGGTTAAGAGGTACGGATTGTCCCCCCCCACCTTAAGACAAAAAAGGCCTTTGCAAGTCAGTGAGAGCACATTGTACATTGTATAATAACTGGACAGGGTTAAAGAGACATGAAACATCACATAATCCCATATCCCTGATTTGTCAAATAAGTAAGGGTAAAATAACTACACATAACACATCAGACTAAAAAGTCGGCATTAGTCCCAATAGGAGAAACATGGTGACCATTTATAAGTAGCTCTTATTCAGGACCAGCCCGGGTACCCAGAATCAACCCACTGTCCCTGTTATGGCAGGAGCTATGTCCAGTTACCCAATCCCGGTCCGGGAGGCACACTGTCCACTCGGGTCGTGGTCTCTTGCAAGCAGCCAGGAAACTACTCTTTCAAACAGTAAAATGTCAGCCGCGCCCAGTCTCCCTCTCAAGTCCTTGGGCTGGATCTGTCTATGTTGAGCCGGGCCGGTCCAAACACCTATCTGTAGCTCATGCGAACCTGTCCCGCTACCCCAGACCAGAAGGCCGGCCGCTTCCCTCCAGACAAGGACAGCAGAGCCAGGCAAAGGAGCCTGATCTATCATTGTGCCCAGCCTCTTAAATGGCACTAGGTTGGACCGCAGCGGCTCCCCTGTATTTGCCTCCTCCTCCGTCGAGGCAGCTGGAGCGGCTCTCTCCGCAATAGTATGCGAGTGGGTCTTCCTGTCGCACTGAACTGGGGAGTGCATTCAGTGAATCTCCTTAAGGCCGCACTCTGACCTAGCACACTCAGATACCCCCAGTCCACGTTCCTCCGGTGTCAATGATGTGAGAGGGCCTCTAGAAACATGTGGCGCTGCCCTTCCTTTTCTTCCAGGGCTCGGACTGCGTGACAGGGGTCGCTGCTGATCGCTCTGCGGTGCTTCCCTGCACTTAGATGCAGTATTTGCCAGGGTGAGTGCGGACTGCTGCACGACTAGGCGATCCACTCTCCTGCATATCAGGTCCTCACGCTGCTCCATCAGTTTTTTAATAAAACAATATAGCTCCTCCATTATAGCTTAGTTAGGGTGGGTATATAGTTATCCGTTACTGGATGCAGAGGCACAGTGTATACTCTGCTTACCCCGGTTCCCCGGGGGGGGGGTGCTGAGTTCTCTATCCTAGAAGGCCGCCAAGAGATCTCTGCGGTCCGGTCTGGGAAGCTTCTTTTTTCTTTCAGTATAGATATAATCCAGACAAGTAAAACGTTAACTATGCTTGGAGATCAGTTTTTTTTCTGGATGGGTACAAAAAATCTTGATTACAAGGCAGATTGTAATTCATATTTACAGAGCTCCCAGTTTAGCAGCCATCTTGGGCCTTAGCCAGGACACGCCCCCGAAACTAGTCCTTTTGATATTAAAACTAGTAAATGTTTAAATTCTGTTTATAAACCTCCTGTGGTTACTCCAGAGGTTTTTCCAGTTCTTTTTGCTACTTCTGATATGATTTCTAAGGAATGGAATAGGCCGGGTACTTCTTTTATTCCTTCTTCAAGTTTTAAAAAATTGCATCCTTTGCCAGCAGTTAGATTGAAGTTTTTGGAAAAGATCCCCATAGTTGATGGGGCTATTTCTACTCTTGCTAAATGTACTGCTATTCCTATGGAAGATAGTACTTCTTTTAAAGACCCTTTAGATAGGAAACTTGAATCCTATCTAAGGAAAGCCTATTTATATTCTGGTCATCTTCTCAGGCCTGCCATTTCTTTGGCTGATGTTACAGCTGCATCAACTTTTTGGTTGGAAAGTTTAGCGCAACAGGAAATGGATCCTGATTTGTCTAGCATTGTTCACTTGCTTCAACATGCTAATCATTTTATCTGTGATGCCATTTTTTATATCATCAAAATTGATGTTAAATCTATGTCTTTAGCTATTTTAGCTAGAAGAGCTTTGTGGCTTAAATATTGGCATGCTGACATGGTATCTAAGTCTAAATTACTATCTCTTTCTTTCCAAGGTAATAAGTTATTTGGTTCTCAGTTGGATTCGGTTATTTCAACTGTCACTGGGGGGAAGGGAGGTTTTTTTTGCCTCACGATAAAAGACCTAAGGGTAAATCTAAAGCTTCTAACCATTTTTGTTTCTTTCTACAAAATAAGGAACAGAAACCTAATCCTTCCCCCAAAGAATCTGGTTCCAACTGGAAACCTTCTTCAAGTTGGAATAAATCTAAGCTTTTTAAGAAACCAAAGCCAGCATCCAAGTCTGCATGATGGTGCGGCCCTCATTCCAGCTCAGCTGGTAGGGGGCAGATTAAGATTTTTTGGGCAAATTCTGTCCAAAATCAATGGATTCAGAGTATTGTCTCTCAAGGGTACCGAATAGGATTCAGAGTAAGACCTCCTGTGAGAAGATTTTTTCTCTCACACATCCCAGCAAATCCAGTAAAGGCTCAAGCTTTTCTGAAATGTGTTTCAGACCTGGAGTTTTCAGTAGTAATCATATCAGTTCCGTTTCAGGAACAGGGTCTGGGGTTTTATTCAAATCTATTCAAATTTTGAATCCTTATGTAAGAGTGCCAACTTTCAAAATGGTGACTATAAGGACTATTCTGCCTTTTGTTCAGCAAGGGCATTATATGTCTACAATAAACTTACAGGATGCAAATCTTCATATTCCGATTCATCCAGATCACTATCAGTTTCTGAGATTCTCTTTTCTAGGCAAGAATTACCAATTTGTCACTCTTCCATTTGGCCTAGCGACAGCTCCAAGAATCTTTTCAAAGGTTCTCGGTGCCCTACTCTCTTTAATTAGAGAACGGAGATAACTCAGTCTTTACATTCTGCAGAATCTCACACAAATCAACTAGTGTTGTTTCTTCGTAGACATGGTTGGAGGATCAATTTACCAAAAAGTTCTTTGATTCCTCAGACAAGGGTCACCTTTTTAGGTTTCCAGATAGATTCAGTGTCCATGACTCTGTCTCTAACAGACAAGAGATGATTAAAATTGGTTTCAGCTTGTCAGAACTTTCAGTCTCAATCATTCTCTTCAGTAGCTATGTGCATGGAAGTTTTAGGTCTCATGACTGCAGCATCAGACACAATCCCTTTGCTTGTTTTTACATGAGACCTCTCCAGCTTTGTATGCTGAACCAATGGTGCAGGGATTATACAAGGATATCACAATTAATATCCTTTAATCCCAATTTTTGACTATCTCTGACTTGGTGGTTAGATCACCATCTTATAGTTCAAGGGGCCTCTTTCGTTTGTCCAACCTGAACTGTGATTACAACAGATGCAAGTCTTTCAGGTTGGGGAGCTGTCTGGTGATCTCTGACAGCACAAGGGTTTTGGAAATCTCAAGAGGCGAGATTACAATCAATATTTTGGAACTCCGTGCAATTTTCAGGTCTCTTCAGGTTTGGCCTCTGTTGAAGAGAGAACCATTCATTTGTTTTCAGACAGATAAAATCACAACTGTGGCATATGTCAATCATCAGGGTGGGACTCACAGTCCCCAAGCTATGAAAGAAGTATCTTGGATACTTGCTTGGGCGGAATCCAGCTCCAGTCTAATTTCTGCAGTTCACATCCCAGGTATAGACAATTGGGAAGCGGATTATCTCAGCCATCAGACTTTACATCCGGGGGAGTGGTCACTCCATTCAGATGTGTTTTCTCAGATTGTTTAGATGTGGGGTCTTCCAGAAATAGATCTTATGGCTTCCCATCTAAACAATAAACTGCCCAGGTACCTGTCCAGGTCCAGGGATCCTCAGGCAGAAGCAGTGGATGCGTTAACAGTTCCTTGGTGTTACCAACCTGCTTATATTTTCCCACCTCTAGTTCTTCTTCCAAGAGTGATCTCCAAAATCATCATGGAACAATCGTTTGTGTTTCTGGTAGCTCCAGCATGGCCTCACAGGTTTTGGTATGTGGATCTTGTTAGGATATACAGTTGCCAACCTTGGCCACTTCCATTAAGGCCAGACCTTCTGTCTCATGGTCCATTTTTCCATCAGCATCTCAAATCATTAAATTTGAAGGTATGGAAATTGAACGCCTAGTGCTTAGTTATAGAGGTTTCTCTGACTCAGTGATTAATACTATGTTACAGGCTCGTAAATCTGTTTCTAGGAAGATTTATTATTGAGTTTGGAAGACTTATATTTCATGGTGTTCTTCTCATAAATTCTCCTGGCATTCTTTTAGAATTCCTAGAATTTTACAGTTTCTTCAGGATGGTTTGGATAAGGGTTTGTCTGCAAGTTCCTTAAAGTGACAAATCTCTGCTTTTTCTGTTTTATTTCACAGAAATATTGCTAAGCTTCCTGATATTCACTGTTTTGTACAGGCTTTGGTCCATATCAAGCCTGTCATTAAATCAATCTCTCCTCCTTGGAGTCTTAATTTGGTTTTAAAGGGTTTAAAGGCTCCTCCTTTTGAGCCTATCCATTTTTGGACATTAAACTACTTTCTTGGAAAGTGTTGTTCCTTTTGGCCATCTCTTCTGCTAGAAGAGTTTCTGAATTATCTGCTCTTTCATGTGAATCTCCTTTTCTGATATTCCTTCAGGATAAAGCAGTTTTGCAGACTTCATTTAAATTCTTACCTAAGGTTGTGAATTCGAATAACATTAATAGAGAAATTGTTGTCCCTTCTTTATTACCTAATCCTAAGATTTCTTTGGAGAGATCCTTACATTCTTTGGATGTGGTAAGAGCTTTGAAATATTATGTTGAAGCTACTAAAGATTTCAGGAAGACTTCTAGTCTATTTTTTATCTTTTCTTTTTCTAGGAAAGGTCAGAAGTCTTCTGCCATTTCCTTGGCATCTTGGTTAAAGCTTTTGATTCATCAGGCTTATTTGGAGTCGGGTCAGGCTCCGCCTCAGAGAATTACAGCTCATTCTACTAGATCAGTTTCCACTTTGTGGGCTTTTAAGAATGAAGCTTCAGTTGATCAGATTTGCAAAGCAGCAACTTGGTCTTCTTTGCATACATTTACTAAATTCTACCGTTTTGATGCATTTGCTTCTTCGGAAGCAGTTTTTGGTAGAAAAGTTCTTCAGTTTGATTCCTCTGTTTATGTTTTAAGTTTTTTTTTTTTTTATTTGTGAGAAAAACTAATTTTTTTGGTTGTGGATTTAATTTTTCAGCGGAAAATCACTGTTTTTATTTTATCCCTCCCTCTCTAGTGACTTTTGTGTGGAGTTCCACATCTTGGGTATTGCTATCCCATACATCACAAGCTCATGGACTCTTGCCAATTACATGAAAGAAAACATAATTTATGTAAGAACTTACCTGATAAATTCCTTTCTTTCATATTGGCAAGAGTCTACAATTATTTCCAAATTCCTTTGTTGATGCTTTTTGTTGATGCTTTTTACGCCTTTCTTTATCACCCCACTACTTGGCTATTCGTTAAACTGAATTGTGGGTGTGGTAAAGGATGTATTTATAGGCATTTTGAGGTTTGGGAAACTTTGCCCCTCCTGGTAGGATTTTATATCCCATATGTCACTAGCTCATGGACTCTTGCCAATATGAAAGAAATTAATTTATCAGGTAAGTTCTTACATAAATTATGTTTTCTTACCTCACTTTTGATTGGCTATACATTAGACTAAGGTATTAGTGAGGAGAGAGAGTGGTTTTAAAGATCTCTTGGGTAGTGATGTTGCGAATTGTTCGCCGGCGAATAGTTCCTGGCGAACATAGTATGTTTGCGTTCACGGCAGCGGGCGAACATATGCAATGTTCGATCCGCCCCCTATTCGTCATCATTGAGTAATACTTTGACCCTGTACCTCACAGTCAGCAGGCACATTCCAGCCAATCAGCAGCAGACCCTCCCTCCCAGACCCTCATACCTCCTGGACAGCATCCATTTTAGATTCATTCGGAAGCTGCATTGTTAGTGAGAGGAGGGACAGTGTAGCTGCTGCTGATTTAGTAGGGAAATCTACAGCTAGACTAGTGTATTCAGTGTCCACTACAGTCCTGAATGACTCATCTGATCTCTGCTGTAAGGACAGCACCCCAAAAAGCCCTTTTTAGGGCTGCTTTTTTTTCCCTGTGTAATCTAATTGCAGTTGCCTGCCTAGTAGTAGAGAACATTAATTCCTAAGAATAATGGATTGTGGGCCACCACCAAAGAAAATAAATTAATCAGGTAAGCATAAAACATAATTTATGTAAGAACTTACCTGATAAATTAATTTCTTTCATATTAGCAAGAGTCCATGAGCTAGTGACGTATGGGATATACATTCCAACCAGGAGGGGCAAAGTTTCCCAAACCTCAAAATGCCTATAAATACACCCCTCACCACACCCACAATTCAGTTTGACGAATAGCCAAGAAGTGGGGTGATAAGAAAAGAGCGAAAGCATCAAATAAGGAATTGGAATAATTGTGCTTTATACAAAAAATCATAACCACCACAAAAAGGGTGGGCCTCATGGACTCTTGCTAATATGAAAGAAATGAATTTACCAGGTAAGTTCTTACATAAATTATGTTTTCTTTCATGTAATTAGCAAGAGTCCATGAGCTAGTGACGTATGGGATAATAAATACCCAAGATGTGGAACTTCCACGCAAGAGTCACTAGAGAGGGAGGGAAAAAATAAAGACAGCCAATTCCGCTGAAAAATTAATCCACTACCCAAATCAAAAAAGTTTAAATTTTTATAATGAAAAAAACTGAAAATATAAGCAGAAGAATCAAACTGAAACAGCTGCCTGAAGTACCATTCTACCAAAACTGCTTCTAAAGAAGAGAAAACATCAAAATGGTAGAACATAGTAAAAGTATGCAAAGAAGACCAAGTCATTGCTTTGCAAATCTGATCAACAGAAGCTTCATTCTTAAAAAGCCCAGGAAGTAGAAACTTACCTAGTAGAATGAGCCGTAATCCTCCGAGGCGGGAATCCACCCGACTCCAAATAAGCATGATGAATCAAAAGTTTAAGCAAGATGCCAAATAAATGGCAGAAGCCTTTTGACCTTCCTAACACCAGAAAAGATAACAAATAGACTAGAAGACTATCTGAAATCTGAATAGCTTCAACATAAAATTTCAAAACTCTTACCATATCCAAAGAATGTAAGAATCTTACCAAAGAAGTCTTAGGAAAAGACAATAATTCCTCCCTAATGTTGATAGAAATCACAACTTTAGGTAAGAATTGAAATGAGGATAGCAAAAACCATCTTATCCTGATGAAAAAATCAGAAAATGGAGACTCACAAGAAAGAACAGATAATTAAAAATTGTTCTAGCTGAAGAGATGTCTAAAAAGAACAATACTTTCCATGAAAGTAAATAATGTCTAGAGAAAACATATGCTCAATTAGAAGAGCCTGTAAAGCCTTTAGAACCAAATTAAAACTCCAAGGAGGAGAAATTGGCTTAATGACAGGTTTGATAAGAACCAAAGCCTGAACAAAATAATGAATAACAGGAAGGAACACTGCCTTACCCTGATGAAAAATCAGAAAAGGAGATCCACAAGAAAGAGCAGAAAACTCAGAAACTCTTCTAGCAGAAGAGATAACCAAAAGGAACAATACTTTCCAGGAAAGTGAACCGTTGCGTTCTCTGGACATTAAAATTAAACGGAGGAGCCTGTAAAGCCCTCAGTACCAAATTGAGACTCCAAGGAGGAGATATTGACTTAATGACAGGCTTGATACAAACCAAAGCCTGTACAAAACAATGAATATCAGAATGAATAGCAATCTTTCTGTGAAAAAGAACAGAAAGAGTAAAGATTTGTCCTTTCAAAGAACTTACAGACAAAACCTTATCTAAACCAACCTGAAAAATTGTAAAATTCTAGGAATTCTAAAAGAATGCCAAAAGAATTTATGAGAACACCAAGAAATGTAAGTCTTCCAAACTCGATAATAAATCTTTCTAGAGACAGATTTACAAACCTGTAACATAGTATTAATCACTGAGTCAGAGAAACCTCTATGACTAAGAATCAAACGTTCAATCTCCATACCTTCAAATTAAATGATTTGAGATCCTGATGGAAAAATGGACCTTGAGATAGAAGGTCTGGTCTTAACGGAAATGTCCAAGGTTGGCAACTGGCCATCCGAATGAGATCCGCATACCAATACCTGTGAGGCCATACTGGAACCACCAGCAGTACAAACGAATGCTCCATTAGAATTTTGGAAGAACTAGAGGCGGAAGATATAGACAGAATGATAATTCCAAGGAAGTGTCAATGCATACGCTACTTCCGCCTGAGGATCCCCGGACCTGAAATAGGCCCCTGGGAAGTTCCTTGTTAAGACAAGAGGCCAACAGATCTATTTCTGGAAGCCCTCACATCTGAAAAATTGAAAAATATATCTGGGTAAAGACCATTCTCCCGGATGTAAAGCTTGATTAACAGAGATAATCCGCTTCCCAAACGTCTATACCTGGGAAAAGGACCCCAGAATTTAGATAGGAGCTGGATTTAGCCCAAGCAAATATCCAAGATACTTTTGTCACAGTCTAAAGACTGATAGTCACACCCTGATGATTGACATACACCACAGATGTGATAATGTCTGAAAAAAACAATAAACGTCTCTTCTTCAAAAGAAACCAACTGAAGAACTCTGGGAATGCACAGAGTTCCAAAATATCAAATGGTAATCTTGTCTCCTGAGATTTCCAAACCCCTTGTGCTGACAGAGAACCTCAGACAGCCTCCCAACCTAAAAGACTTGCATCTATAGAGATCATGGTCCAGGTTGAAAGAATCGAAGAGACCTGTAGAACTAAATGATGGTGATCTTAACCACCGAATCAAAGATAGATAAACATAGAATTCGAAGATTTAAAAAGTGAAATCCTAGAATCCGTGCACCATTATTCAGCATAAAAAACTGGAAAGGTTTTCTATGAAAATGAACAAAGAGAATTGAATCTAATGCTGCAGCCATAAGACCTAAATGTCCATGCATATATAGCAACTGAAGGAAATAATAGAGACTGAAGGTACCGACAGACAAAACCCAATAAAAAAGTCACTTGTCTGTTAGAGACAAAGACAGTGACACAATCTATCTGGAAACCTAAAAAAGGTGACCCTTGTGTGAGGAATCAAGAGCTTTTGATAAAAAGATCCTCTAACCATGTCTTGAAAAAACAAAGTTGAATCATATGAGATTCCGTAGTCTCAGAAAATAAAAATAATCTGAATGAAAACAGAAAATGAAGATATGCATCTATTGTATCTAATGAAAACAAATAATGCTATCACTGACCAAAAAAAGGCAGAATAGACCATATAAATACCAATCTAAAAGATGGTACATAATAAAAAGATTTTCTATCTTTGGAACAATGAATAGTTTTGAATAAAACCCCCAAAACCCAGTTCCTAAAAATGGAACTGGAATAAATACCCCAGAAGATTCCAGATCTGAGCAGCGCTTGAGCCCCAACAGGTGATCAGCCGCACTTCAACATTACCCAAAATATATAGGAAAATGTTAGCCTTACTGGAATAGCTGGAATATAATAGAGAGAAAAAGACTTCTCATAGACGGTTTAACTCTAAATTTTATTCTGTACCAAAATCTAAGAAATTTGGACCGAATAGAACCAAAAAAACTTCCAATTAAAAACATGTTACTTGGATAAGAATTAGAATTTTGTTCCTTAGTAAGAACAACCAAACTAAAATAAGCTTAAAGTTTTAGTCTTAGAACTCAATCTTGAAGCCCAGAGTAACAGTTAAGAATTGAATCCAAAATGAACCAAATAATTGATTATCTCGGAAAAAAAGAAATAAGGATTTTTTAGAAATCACAAAATTCTTCTAGCTAAAAACAGCTAAAGACATAGATTAAAACCTCATTTGTGAAAATATTCAATAAAATGAAGATACAAATGAAATTATTAGCATGTTAATCCAGTTAAAAGACCAGTCAACACACGAGACTTGCATAAACAAATGCAAGACAACAAGACAAATGCAACATCACCCAGTCTAACCTCAAATGAGCAGTAGACTTTGTCCCTTAACAATGCTAAATAAAAACATAATCTGATACTTGATTTTAAAGTAAACAGAAAAAAAATGAAGCAATTGCAACATCATTCAAATAAAACACAGGTCCAAGAAAAATACCTGAAAAATAATTTTCCTTAAATAGGATACAACCATCTAAAGGAAAAATAAATACTATTTTGCTATAGAAACAATAGCATAATTAGCAGGAGTAGAGATAGCCCCATTAAATTGGAGAACCATCAAAATTGAAATGAACTGCCCGCAAAGAATATAATTTAAAACCTTTAAAGAAGGAATAAAAGAAAATTCCCAGCCTATTCCATTCCCTAGTATGAGGAACTGGAAAAAAAACTCTGAAAATACAGAAGAATAAAATGTTAGTTAGTCTTGAAAGAACTAATTACCTTAATATCCAAAATAATCAACACCTTTTCAACAAAGAACAAATGTACTTTAATATTAATAAAAAAGTGGATTTGATAGTGTCAATATCTGATGAAGAAAATTCTGAAATGAGAAAAAACATCATCAGAGAAGGATAAATCATTATGTAGTTGGTCATTTGAAAACTCAATAATTAAAAAAGAAGTTTGAAAAAGACCTAAACATTTTTTTTTTGTTTTGTTTTTTTTAGAAGGCACGATGTCAGACAAAGCCTTTAAAATAGAATCATAAAAATATTCTTATAAATCTTCTACATAATTCTTGTACATAAGATGTAAAAAGAATAGCAAATATATAAAGCATAAATACTAACGGATTCTGCATGTAAAAGTTTATCATGATAACTTATTACAAACCATAGCTAAAGAAAAAACATTCATAACATTTTTAAAATAAATGAACTTAGCTTTGGTAGGACTGAACTTCAGTCAAAAGGAATCCCTTAGAACGATTTTGAAACAGGAACAGTGAAATCTTGCAATATGTAATAGAAAAAAACAATATTTAAAGCAAAATTATCAAATTCCTTAAATGACAGTTTCAGGAATGGGAAAAGAAATGCAAAATAATAAGCTTCAAAAAAGCAGAAGCAATAAAAAAGTGAAATTTAAATAACCACATTTTTTGGCACCAAAAATGACGCCCACATTATTGGCGCTAAATACAACGCCCATATTCTTTGGCACCAAGTATGACGCCACATCCTCTGACGCCGAAACCGACGCCCACATTTTTTGGCAGGAAAAAAATGTCTGAATATACATGTGTCAAAAAATGACGTTTACAGAATACAACTTCCGGCGTCAACTACGGCGCCGGAAATGACAATTTTTGCTCCAAAAAAGTCTGCGCCAAGAATGACGCAATAAAAAGCAACATTTTCTGCCCCCGCGAGCCTAACAGCACGCAGGGAAAATGGTCAATTGAGAATTTTCAAGGTAATGAAAAATAAATTGAATTAAAATGCATTATCCCAAATAATGAAACTGACAGTCTTAATTATAAAGGAATACTGATTATCCTGAATCATGGCAAATATAAGTTTAAAGACATATATTTAGAACTTTACATATAAAGTGCCCAACCATAGCTTAGAGTGTCACAAAAAATAAGATTTACTTACCCCAGGACACTCATCTACATATAGTAGATAGCCAAACCAGTACTGAAACGAGAATCAGTAGAGGTAATGGTATATAAGAGTATATTGTCGATCTGAAAAGGGAGGTAAGAGATGAATCTCTACGACCGATAACAGAGAACCTATGAAATAGATCCCGTAGAAGGAGACCATTGAATTAAAATAGGCAATACTCTCTTCACATCCCTCTGACATTCACTGCACTCTGAGAGGAAAATCGGGCTCCAGCCTGCTGCGAAGCGCATATCAACGTAGAATCTAGCACAAACTTACTTCACCACCTCCATGGGAGGAAAAGTTTGTAAAAACTGAATTGTGGGTGTGGTGGGGGGGTGTATTTATAGGCATTTTGAGGTTTGGGAAACTTTGCCCCTCCTGGTAGGAATGTATATCCCATACGTCACTAGCTCATGGACTCTTGCTAATTACATGAAAGAAATTATGTTTTTTGTTTTGGGGGGACAAGGTAATCAGTAAAAAGAAAAAAACATTTAACAATATGCTCATTTAATAAAATAAATCTGCTTTATTAGTTGAAAACATATTTTCAGACAAGAAGGTACGTTATCGTGCAGTTTACAATTTGTGTTTAATATCCCTTTATTAAATTGGAACCATTATCTTAAATTTTATGCATAAAAATAGAGTTGAAGATTTTGTTTTCCTCTTGTTTTCCTAATTGATTTTGAATATTTAGAAAATTATGCTCTCAACCAATCGAATCTAATGTTACACTGGATGGGGGATATATATATTGCGGGTAAAGTCATATATCGGGTAATCCTATGATTACCCGGGTAAAACTGACATACATTACCCAGCGGCTGTGTGTAAAGCCTGATGTAAGATTATATATCAGGCTTTACCCAGATAAGCTCCTGGATAAAGCTGATCACAGCACTATTTTCATACTTTGAAGACAATACTTCTTGCAAATCACCTCATCAAACATATATACAATGCGCTGTAATTCCCCATCTTCACAATCTTTTTTGCCGCTGCCTGGGGGGTACAAGGGGGGCAAACCTCATTCCCCAAGGTTCACTTGGAGTGGATGCCAGAGGATCGGCGGGGCGCCCCCCTTTAACCCCCCAGGCAGTGACTAAAAAAATTGTGTACATGGGGTTTTGGGTAAACGTTTGGGTAATCCTAGGATTACCCGGGTAAAGCCAGATGTATGATCTTATATCGGGCTTTACCCACAGCTGCTGGGGTAATATCAGTTTTACCTGGGTAATCCTAGGATTACCCAGATATCTGATTTTACCCATAACATATATATATATATATATATACATATATATATATATATATATATATATATACATACACACATATATATATATACATACATACATACATATATATATATATACATACATACATACATACATACATATATATATATATATATACATATATATATATACATACATACATACATACATATATATATATATATATATATATATATATATATACATACATACATACATATATATATATATATACATACATACATATATATATATATATACATACATACATACATATATATATATATATATACATACATACATACATATATATATACATACATACATACATACATACATACATATATATATATATATATATATATTAAAAAGCATATTATTATTATTATTATTATTATTATTATTGCTCTTATAATTATATACTGTGATAATGATAAAATCAGATAGAATTTTACTCCCTGACAAAGATTATCATATTTGCTTAAGTTAACCTTTAGCCTTCATTAGTGGAATGTAATAGTTACAGAGATTCTGTCTAAATTGCCCTTTACACATTCATCTTTTAATGCACTTCTGTTTTGTTTACCAAGCATTTTAATAAAAAAGAACTCTATGAATAATGTTCTCATTGCTTTTTGAAAGGAAGAAAATGTCACTGCTCATCTTAATCTACTTAATTAGACTTGCTTTAAGTGGCATCTTTGTACAATATTGCTTACTGACCTCAAAAGAGCAAACTTTAGCTCAAAATCTGTTTCATGTAAGCAAACATAAGTTACTACAAGCAGATGCTAGTTTTGTATTCTAAATTAACATTTAAATGTTCTATCTTTCCCTTTTAAAATACTGCATTCTAGAATCCTAAAATAAATGTGAAACTTAGCCCAACAGTATTCAGTAAACATTCTCTATGTTATTTATAGGATGCAGCAAATAGGTATGAAATCAGGTATTTCATGACCAAAATAAAAATGGACTAAATACAGTCACCAATACCATAGTAATGATATTGAATAATACTAAGCAAGCAGCAGACTTTAGACTTCATTAAGCTGCAGATACAACTCTGGAGCTCTTGCAGTGCAGGCTAGACGTGTGAAATAAATAATTTTGTTCCTGGAAATGAGTTTAGTTAAGTTAAAAAAAAAAAATGTTTTAACAAATTAGTTATGTTAAGTTAAATTGTTTTTCGAATCTGTTAGTTTTTCGGATCTGTTCGTTATTTCGGCTCCATTCTTTCTTCATATTCATTATTCTATCTGAAGTTTACATTATATTAATGAATATGAATAAAGAATGGATCTGAAATAAAGAATGGATCCAAAAATGATTTTGCATAAGGAATATGGCGATTCCCAAAACAAAATTATCTAAAAATCCGTTGTTACCCAAATCTCCAACACTAAATAAAGCTATTAACCCCTAAACCACCGTCCCCCCACATCACCAACACTAACTAAACCTATTAACCCCAAAGCCGCTACCCCCCACATCGCCAACACTAAATAAAGCTTTAACCCATAAACCACTGTCCCCCACATCGCCAACAATAACTAAACCTATTAACCCCTAAACCACTGCCCCCCACACCGCCAACACTAAATAAAGCTACTAACCCCAAAACCGCCGCCCCTCACATCGACAACACTAACTAAACCTATTAACCCCTAAACCGCCACCCCCCCCACATCTCCGACACTAACTAAACCTATTAACCTCTAAACCACCGCCCCCCCACGTCGCAACTACCTAAATTAAACTATATTAACCCTTAAACCTAAAAAACCCTAACTTTAACGTAATTAAAATACATCTAAAGAAAAGTTACAATGATTAACTAACTACCTATTTAAAAATAAATACAAACTTACTTGTGAAATAAAAATAAAACCTAAGCTTAAACTAAAAAAAAAATAACATTACTAAAAATAAAAAAAACTAACATTACAAAAAAATGAAAACTACTATTAAAAAAATAATAAACACTAAAATTACAAAAAAAAGTTATCCAAATTTATAATAAAAAAAATTCCTATTCTAATACCCTGTTTGTTTGTTTTTAAAAAAAAACACCTACAAATGAAAAAACCTAATCTATAATAAACTACCAATGGCCCTTAAAATCGCCTTTTGTAGGGCATTGCCCTAAAGTTAATTTTTTTGCAACAAAATAAATGAAACAACCCCCCCTGAGATTACAAACCAACACCCCCCTAAACCCACAAAATATAAAAACCTAATCTACCCATTTCTCCGAAAAGGGCTTTGCCCTTAAAAGGGCATTCAGCTCTTTTCCAGCCCATTAAAAATAAAAAAGCCCTAATCTAGAAAAAAACACCCCAAAAATAAAAAAAATCACATTACAAGAAATAACAAATTAAATTATCCACAATAAAAATTATTCCTATTGTAATAACCCGTTTAAAAAAAAAAAAAAAAACATACCCAAAATAAAAAAAATCTATAATTAACTACCAATAGCCCTTAAAATGGTCTTTTGTAGGGCATTGCCCTAAAGTTAAAAGCTCTTTTGCAAAAAAAATAAAACAACCCCCCCTAACATTACAAACCCCAGCCCCCCCAAACCCACAAAATAAAAAAAAACTAACATAAAAAAAAAACATAATCTACCCATTGCCCTGAAAAGGGCATTTGTAAGGTCATTCAGTTCTTTTTCAGCCCAATAAAAATAAAAAAGCTCTAATCTAAAAAAAAAAACACCCCTCAAAAAAACAGCAAAAAGCCTAACATTAACCCCAAAATCGGTACTCACAGTTGCTGAAGTCCGGCAAAAGATCTTCATCCCAGCGGCAAAGCATCTTCATCCAGGCGGCTCCACCTTCATCCATCACGGTACCGGCATCTTCTATCTTCTTCATCCCTGCAGAGGCGAAGGTCCAGGTGGAGGTCCATCGATCCGATGTGGAGGTCCTCTACATGCGATCGTGCGCCGCATAATGAGGATTCAATGCAACGTACCCCTTTTATATTGGGGTACGTTTGCATTCCTATTGGCTGAAAAATTCAAATCAGCCTATAGGAATGAGAGTTGCTTAAATCCTATTGGCTGTTCAAATCAGCCAATAGGATTTAAGCAGCTCTTATTCCTGTTGGCTGAATTGAACTTTGCATTGAATCCTCAGTGTGCGGCGGAGGATTGCATGAAGAGGACCTCCACATCAGACCGATGGACCTCAGCCTGGACCTCCGCCTCCGCAGGGATGACGGAGATAGAAGATGCCGGTCCGGCGATGTATGAAGATGAAGCCACCTGGATGAAGATGCTTCACCACTGGGATGAAGATATTAAGATCTTTTGCCAGACTTCAGCTACTGTAAGTACTGATTTTGGGGTTAGTTTTAGGTTTTTTTTGGGGTGTGTTTTTTAGATTAGGACTTTTTTTATTTTTAATGGGCTTAATTTAAGGGCAATGCCCATACAAATGCCCTTTTCGGGGCAATAGGTAGAATAATTTTTTTTTAGTTAGGCTTTTTTTATTTTGTGGGTTTGGGGGGGTGGGGGTTTGTAATGTTAGGGGGTGTTTGTTTTAATTTTTTTGCAAAAGAGCTGTTAACTTTAGGGCAATGCCCTACAAAGGGCCCTTTAAAGGGCTATTGGTAGTTTATTATAGATTAGGGTTTTTTATTTTGGGGTGTTTTTTTTTTAAACGGGGTATTAGAATAGGAATAATTTTTATTATTTTGGATAATATTTTATTTTAGTGTTTAATATTTTTTGTAATTGTAGTTATAATTTTTTTGTAATGTTAGGTTTTTTATTTTTAGTAATCTTAGTTTTTTTTTATTTTCAGTAAGGTTATTTGTTTTTTAGTTTAAGCTTAGGTTTTATTTTTACTTCACAGATAAGTTTGTATTTATTTTAACTAGTTAGTTAGTAAATAGTAATATTGTAACTAGCTTAGGTTTTATTTTTATTTCACAGGTAATTTTGTATTTATTTTTAAATAGTTAATCATTGAAACTTTAATTTAGGTGTATTTTAATTATGTTAAAGTAAGGGGGTGTTAGGTTTAGGGGTTAATATAGTTTAATTTTGGTAGTTGCGATATGGGGGGGCGACGGTTTAGAGGTTAATAGGTATAGTTAGTGTATAAATAAATTAACCCCTAAACTGCGGTTTAGGGGTTAATAGGTTTAGTTATTGTCGGTGATGTGGGGGCGTTTTAGGGGTTAATAGCTTTATTTAGTGTTTTAGTTAGTGTTGGCAATGTTGGGGAACTGCGGTTTAGGGGTTAATAGGTTTAGTTAGTGTCAGTGATGTGGGGGGCGGTTTAGGGGTTAATAGGTTTAGTTAGTATATGCGAAGTCAGGGAACTGCGGTTTAGGGGTTAATAAGTGTAGTTAGTGTTGGCAATGTTTGGGAACTGCGGTTTAGGGGGTAATAGCTTTATTTAGTGTTTTAGTTAGTGTCGGCGATGTCGGGGAACTGCGGTTTAGAGGTTAATAGGTTTAGTTAGTGTCGGAAATGTCGGGGAACAGCGGTTAGGGGGTTAAAAGCTTTAGTTAGTGTTTTAATTAGTGTGGGCAATGTCAGGGAAAGACGATTTAGTTTAGAAGAATAAAAAATTCTGAATATGAATAAAGAATGGATCCGAAAATTCGGAAACTGATTTATTCGTTTTTGGATTTTTTATTTGGTGCCGATTCGGAAATTAAGATTCATCCGAATTTCTGAATTGGCCAAAATTCATCCGGAAACAAATTGCACATGTCTAGTGCAGGCTAACTAGAACCAGACTGTTACCACAACTCAAGAAGAATTAGTCTCAAAATCTCTGACATTGCAGAGTTAAATCATCCCAGACAGATTTGATGATTAAAACCCCTGAACGTCTGTGATTTGTTGTTGTAACGAGGCTGCTAGAGTTACCAACTCTCCCTTATTTGCCCAAACTTTTTTACAGTCCCCCTTTTCAATGTTTTAGATAAATTTGATTTCATCTTGGCAAATACCGGGATTAGGATTGAAGGAGCAGCTGCTACTTCCATGTTTTATGAACAGATTTTATGGATTCTTATCCTCACATAGTGTGCGCCTCATTCTGACGCTGTCACAGATGACATCAGAACGTCTGCACCAGTGATGGCAGCAATCAAATATATATGCTGATAAACAAATATATTTAGGTGTTAATATGTAAGCATATACATATATATTTATTGGGGACACACAGTTCCCATTGACCACAATGTAAAGGCACTTTTCAGTGCCGGTTTCTCTCTAACACCCCACTCCCACCAACTTTAACCCTAAAATACTGCCTAATGCAGTAAGTTTATTAAAAAATATAGAAGCTACCATCTTTATTTTTTAATAAACTACACTAGACAGTATTTGGGGGGCATTTGGGGCAGATTTATAAAATAAACCAGAGATCCAATCTCTGCTTAATTTTATAAGCGCTAATTGCTACCGTGAGCCTGTGGTAGCAATAACCAGCCACTTCTAAATTTGCCCATTTGCGGGAGTGCACATTTTTAGCGTTACACTTGTAATCTAGCCCTAAGTGTTCAGTATTAATTCAATGTTCACTCATCATTAGCAAAAGGAATGATAGATTGTGATACTTCCGTCCCATTAATCTTATGTATTTTAAAATTTAGAGATTGAGGAGCCTATTGCTTCTATACATCTACACTTGTTTTCTAGTTTTTTATCATCATACAAAACACATCCAAATATTGCAGTTTATTGTTTATTATTTCTTTAATATTTATTTATGTACCAGACAATGCATTATAACACAATCATGAAGATAATCAGGAAGATTACAGGCCATTTTGTGAGTGGTGATGTCACTTATTTGTTTTAGAGGATAATTATTGTTATTCTTATTTTCCTAGAAATGGTGCATTGGGGATTTTTAATATATTTTAAGCCTCTTAATATGAAAGGAAATACATTTATTGAAATACTAACATCCTCCTATAGCTTTTTTTTTCTTTCTATTTTTATGCATTTGATACCATTAGATGAGAATTGAGTTGTATTAACTGCTGATCTTCATACAAACACTATGTGCTGTTGAGTGCCCACGTTTTACAATATTTCTATTGACTGTATCCACCTGTGGAGGGGTGGATATTAGGTTTGGGCTTGTAGTGCAACCTTAGTCTATATATTTTTATAACAGATAATATTCACATGTTCAATTTTCTGCAATAAATCCAGTGTCTGTCTCATTCAGAGTTGCATGCCTTATAATAAAAACTAACCATGGCTAAACAGTGCTTTGAAGCAAGATCATTTCCTATATTCATAGATTTTTGAAGACTCTGTTGCAAATTCATTGAATATCACTAGATCTATCTTTTCCAGCTTTTTGTTAGTGGGTTTTCCTGCCATTACCATCTATATTTGCACAAGGCACCCAAAACACGGTATCTCACACATGTAACAAAAAAAGCACTTATAATCAGGAAAAACAATAATAATAACTGCATAGCTTAAGAAGCAGCCGTGCTGGATGGAATTAGTGTCTCCAGGCGATGTGGGCAGGGGTTTCAGGGCAATCAAAAAGTGTGATCAGGATTGTTTTAGAAGTGAAAAAGTTAAGATAGTCTCTGCAAACAATATATATATATATATATTATACAAACTCCTCAGCAACCCTAATAGATAACAAAGAGTGTACACCCAGCAGAATTATCAGTCCTCATTCAGTTGAGGTAAAACACTTTTAAACAGCCATAACTCACAATATATACAGTATTTCTGACTTCCCTGTGTGATCTGACAAAAGCCCCATCCTGCCTGTAGCATGTGCACCTCTGACACAGTAAGCCATATCACCATAACCATCGCCTTTCAGCGCACTTCAACGTACCAAACGCTGCAACGTCAGTTACATGTGAGTGATGAGGTTATCAATGGAGGAAACACCTGCTCCATATTCATGGTAAATAATAGTGAAAAAGAAAATCCGGCACTCCAGCTAAAATACAGTTCTTTATTGTTGGAAAATTATCTTCTTCAGTGGAGCAAAAAATAAAACATGCATCTTACGCGTTTCGGCTGTATGCCTTAATCATAGATATTCATGGTAGCAAAGGAAGAAAGAATTCTGCAGGTTAAGAACAAGTCAAAAACAGGAACAAGGCATCTTGCTTTCACAGTATACCAAATGTTATTGGGATCTAGGAGCCAGCTCTTATACTAACAAGGAGACATGATTTAGTGACCCCTGTAATAATTGAACATGTTGTAGTTGGCCAGCACTACACCCCATATTGACATATGCGTGCAACAATATATGTAAACATGATTGACACATGTAGGGGTCTAATGCTGATATCAATTGTGATCCGCATATCAATCCCACAATAGTTAGAACAGCATTGTATTTTTATGTATTCTTAAGCGTTTCCATGACAATCGGTCATGATGATAAAAGGATCACAGCACACAGCAAACAACATGTGGTGCGTAGCACAAGACAGGCTTAGAGGGTTTGTGTTACTTTACTCTTTTCCTCACCTTACAATCTGTAGACTAGCAAACTGAATGATATTTGGGCACCATTTATAAAGCAAAAATGGAAGTTTGGGACCATAGCTTTGGGGGGCCCGGCTTGCTTGAACCTGAAACACTAGTAAAGTAGCCTCTCAGCTATCTAAAGTGTTGTGTAGTTAAATTATCCCAATTTGATAAGGATGACTGACAGCCTCTTCTCACACACAAACAGGGGACCGCATTTCACAAGCAGGGGTTTGTACAATGTTAAATGTGGGCCCACTTGCCACAAAATTGGGCAGGTTCTTGGGAGAGAATCTTGTCTGCCTGGCTTTTAAAAAATGGAGCTCTAATAAACAGTTTGTACCTTGAACAATATCTTTCACCCTTTTTACTAGTATAAAAATAATGGGTTAATTTCACTGCATTTGATAATTTCCATTTAACATTATGTTATATGATTCCCAAATATGCAGCCCATTCTTTGAAGCACTTGGATAATCCCCAGACCTTACTCATAGGAACTACTTAACAAGGAAACTCTGCAACAATAAAGATTGAATGCATGGGGGCCGATTTATCAACCCTCTGTCAGACATGATCCGATTAGCGAATCATGTCCGACAGACATCTTTGAATGCGGAGAGCAATACGCTCTCCGCATTTAGCATTGCACCAGCAGCTCTTGTGAACTGCTGTTGCAACGCCGCCCCCTGCAGATTCACGGCCAATCGGTTGCTAGCAGAGGATGTCAATCAACTCGTTCACATTCGTTCCGGTTGATTTCCCATGATGTCTGTCCGCCTCCTCAGAGCAGGCGGACAGGTTATGGAGCTGCGGTCTTTAGACCACTGCTTCATAACTAGTGTTTCTGGCGATCCTGAAGGCTCGCCAGAAACACGGGCCTTCAAGCTCCATACGGAGGTTGATAAATAGGCCCCATGGTGTGGAGAGGGATATGACAAAAACTTCATGTCCTCAAAGGGGAAATATACCTTGATTAAAAGCAATTTGCTTGTGGTCCTGATTTTTAACTCGCAGATATTTGCACTACTAGTCATATAAATTATATAAATTTTTAAGCTGAGTTTCAAAATAGATATTTTTATGTACCTTCAGACAGATCTACTGATCCTGAGCATTAATTGCCCACATTCTATTTTATTTAGTCTTAACAATATTGTAGTACATGATCATTCAACACTAATGGGGAAACTTCTGCAATCTGGAACTTTCATAAACTGGAATTCCTTTTTAAGCTTTAGCCCTGATGTAAAAAGTAACCAAAACTAATGTTTTTATAACCACTACATCTACATACACCATTATTGTCTTTTCTATTAACATTGCTATTTTCTTGGATTAATGAAAACTTCAGTGTTACTTCATAATCCTTCTATTTGTTTAAAGCCTATAATTATGTAAATATGAAGAATGCAAGCATATTGTACCAACATATTTCCCTTTGTTATTACTTGTAAAACACTATAAAAATTACCATATTTATTGTTACTCTAACAAAAGCACATTGTTTTTCCATGTTCCTTTAGAGTGGCATAATCAATTTTAATTTATAGTACTGCAGTTCTGCTGCAGTGAGCATTTCGACTTAGCATATTTGCTTTGGAGGAAACGTTATTTGGACATAGAAGTTTACTGTTTTTAGAGATAAATAGTTGTAGAGGTAAATTACACAGATGCATAGATTGATAAATAATTGTGCTCAGATAATGCATTCATAATTCAAGGTTATATTTGTTGATTTCTCTAATGTTTCTTAAAGGGAAATAAAAATCAAAATTAAAGTCATAATTTAGATAGAGCATGTCATTTTAAGACATTTTTCCTTTAACATCTATGGTCAAATGTACTTTGTTTTCTTGGTATCCTTTGATAAAAAAAGCATATGTACATATCCCCAGCAGCAATGCACTACTAGGAGTTGGCTGCTAATTGGTGGCTACATTTGTCTCTTGTTATTGGGTTACCAGATGAGCTAGATCCCAATAGTACATTGTTGTTCTGGAGCTGACTTTAAAAGGAGATTAGAGCCAAAATTGGAATCCACATAGATGTATTTCAGTTTTGAATAGAAGTATTTTTGTAATATACATGTTATAGCAAAAATGTGTATTTAAGTATGCACTGTGCACCAGCATATAAACAAAGCACTTGCCCAGAGAGCCTAAGGTGCTTGTATCATCTGGTAATGACTCAATTTGTTAATTGTTGACATGATACAAGCCTCACTGGAACTATGAGCAGCTGCATTATTTAAAATGTTGGTGCACTGAGAATATCTAGATATTATTCACATGCACGTGCAGAGAAAAATATTAACACTTAAACAGTTATAACTTTTACTATAAGCATTTTTTGCCACTACACATATATTGTAACTGTTTCTTTTCAAACATGTTATTCATCTATGTGCATTTAAATTTTGACCAGAATGTCCCTTTAACTGTTTTAATCCTTTCGAAGTGGTTAAACACATATTTTATCTAAATTCAAGAGTAACATGTTAGAGCATTTTCATTTCTGCACGTTTGTGATCCTTTAGGTTTAAGCCATTCCTATCTGACCCATCATTCAATAAAAAAAACAAAAGTACCTAAGAATATAATGGTATAATTTATGTGTATATAAAACAGTTATTAATATATTACATTCAGCAAACATTTGGCCTCATTTGAATTGATTTGAACTTGAAAACACAAACATCACATAACTGCTCAACTGTTTTCTTTATCCATTTCAGTGCAATTTCAATCAATAAGAAGAGTCAATATTTTATTAAAATTTAAAGGAAAATCTATTTATGTTAATGAAAAGTTTCTGAGTATTAATTTTAGTTCATTACTTGTGAAATTAATGATTTCTTATAATTTTGAGAAATTTCACAATTAAAGAGATATGAAACCAAAAATGTTCTTTTATGATTAAGACAGAGGGGCCTATTTACCAAATGGCGAGCGGACATGATTTGCTGTAGCGAATCATGTCTGCCTGAGACCGCTGAATGCAGAAAGCATACGCTGTCGGCATTTAACATTGCACAAGCAGTTCTGGTGAACTGCTTGTGCAATGCCGTCTACTGCAGATTCACAGCCAATCGCCCGCTAGCAGGGGGTGTCAATCAACCCGATCGTATTTGATCGGGTTGATTGCTGTCCGCAGCCTCAGAGGCGGCGGACCAGTTAAGGCGCAGCGGTCTTTAGAGGCATTGGGGCCGATACATACCTTGTTAAATCGGCCCTAAAGTGTACATCAAATTGATCAAACTTGCTTCATTCTTATGATATTCTGTGTTGAAGAGATACCTAGGTAGGCATCTGGAGCACTACATGTCAGGAAATAGTGCTGCCCTCTAGTGCTTTCAACAAAAGATACCAAGACAACAAAGAAAAATGAATAATAGAAGTAAAATAGAAAGTTGTTTAAAATTGCATGATCTATCTGAATAATCTTTTGGGGTTTCACATCCCTTTAATGTACTTAAATATATTTGTAAATCCATTCAAAAGTTTAATACTTAGCAGATTGTATACCAGATGCAAATTTAAAATGGTGCTTTGTACTATAATTGTAAGTTTTTAAAAAAAATCATACAAAATAATATTTCTTATTGAATACATTTAAAAATCAAATTCTCTCTGTGCAAGGTATAAGGGGAGTTTTGAATGCACACCTGCATTTGAAAAGCATACACTAATGCACTAATGGGTTTTCAAATTATTTTGAATGCATCTGAATTAGAAAACATATGTGAAGCACTTCTCAATGAAATTCTGATTGACTGAAATAAACCAAAACATATGGCACCTACCCATCTGAGATATGTTACTCCATTTCTCAAGTAGTATAGGTTGCTTTATAGCCATGTGGTGCAGGCTGACTCATACAAACCTGCTAATGGCAAGTTAAGAAGCAGTAGTTATATAACTCTCTCTTCCAGGGTGATTGAAAAGCACTGCTCTCACGAGATTGCTTGCGCAAGAGCTGCATTGCACACAAGTAGCTGCTTGTTCAATAATGAATTGGAGCAGTAAACTAGCTGTGTACTTTGTCTGCCCATCCATTGATAATTACGACCTATGATATGTTTCAATTTTTCATTGCAATTATATTTTCATGTAGGTGGAAAATAAATGTGCTTTGATACTATTTATGTGCTCCTGGATGAAATACTAAAATATGAACATCTACATGCGATGTCCAATACTTAGATACAAAATGGATTTACCAACACTTTGAACAGTTTATATGGCAAAAAGGATACATATGCTACAATTTAATAAATATTCAAATGCAAATAGAAACAGCTGGGACATCATCTGTTGTTAGTACAGACTGAATTGTATGCAAGAAAAAACATTAGTCAAAAAGAAATATAAATTATACACACACAATAAACATACTCACTATGCACACACACACACACTATACATAACACATTCTCAGACATGTACACATGCACACACACACACTATACATAACACATTCTCACACATGCACACATGCACACACACACACTATACATAACACATTCTCAGACATGTACACATGCACACACACACACTATACATAACACATTCTCACACATGCACACATGCACACACACACACTATACATAACACATTCTCAGACATGTACACATGCACACACACACACTATACATAAACACATTCTCACACATGCACACATGCACACACACTATACATAACACATTCTCAGACATGTACACACACACTATACATAGACACATTCTCACACATGCACACACACACACACTATACATAAACACATTCTCACACATGCACACACACACTATACATAAACACATTCTCACACATGCACACACACACACACTATACATAAACACATTCACACACATACTATACATAAACACATTCCCACACATGTACACACACACTATACATAAACACATTCTCACACATGTACACACACACACTATACATAAACACATTCTCACACATGTACACACACAGACACTATAAACACATTCTCACACATGTACACACACAGACACTATACATAAACACATTCTCACACATGTACACACACACACTATACATAAACACATTCTCACACATGTACACACACACACACTATACATAAGCACATTCTCACACATGTACACACACACTATACATAAACAGATTCTCACACATGTACACACACACACTGTAGATAAACACATTCTCACACATGTACACACACACACACTATACATAAACACATTCTCACACATGTACACACACACTATACATAAACACATTCTCACACATGTACACACACACTATACATAAACAGATTCTCACACATGTACACACACACACTGTAGATAAACACATTCTAACACATGTACACACACACACACTATACATAAACACATTCTCACACATGTACACACACACACTATACATAAACACATTCTCGCACATGTACACACACACACTATACATGAACACATTCTCACACATGCACACACACTATACATAAACACATTCTCACACATGCACACACACTATACATAAACACATTCTCACACATGCACACACACTATACATAAACACATTCTCACACAAGTTCACACACACACATTATTCATAAACACATTCTCACACATGCACACACACACACACACTATACATAAACACATTCTCACACATGTACACACACACGCTATAAATAAACACATTCTAACACATGTACACACACACGCTATACATAAACACATTCTCACACATGCACACACACATACTATACATAAACACATTCTCACACATGTACACACACACTATACATAAACACATTCTCACACATGTACACACACACACACTATACATAAACACATTCTCACACATGTACACACACACTATACATAAACACATTCTCACACATGTACACACACGCTATACATAAACACATTCTCACACATGTACACACACACTATACATAAACACATTCTCACACATGTACACACACACACTATACATAAACACATTCTCACACATGTACACACACACACTATACATAAACACATTCTAACACATGTACACACACACACTATACATAAACACATTCTCACACATGTACACACACACACTATACATAAACACATTCTAACACATGTACACACACACACTATACATAAACACATTCTCACACATGCACACACACTATACATGAACACATTCTCACACATGTACACACACTATACATAAACACATTCTCACACATGTACACACACACACTATACATAAACACATTCTCACACATGTACACACACACATTGTAGATAAACACATTTTCTCATACATGTACACACACACACTATACATAAACACATTCTCACACATGTACACACACACACTATACATAAACACATTCTCACACATGTACACACACACACTATACATAAACACATTCTCACACATGCACACACACTATACATAAACACATTCTCACACATGTACACACACACACTATACATAAACACATTCTCACACATGCACACACACTATACATAAACACATTCTCACACATGTACACACACACACTATACATAAACACAGTCTCACACATGTACACACACACACTATACATAAACACATTCTCACACATGTACACACACACACTATACATAAACACATTCTCACACATGCACACACACTATACATAAACACATTCTCACACATGTACACACACACACACTATACATAAACACAATCTCACACATGCACACACACTATACATAAACACATTCTCACACATGCACACACACTATACATAAACACATTCTCATACAAGTTCACACACACACATTATTCATAAACACATTCTCACACATGTACACACACACTATACATAAACACATTCTCACACATGTACACACACACACACTATACATAAACACATTCTCACACATGTACACACACACTATACATAAACACATTCTCACACATGTACACACACGCTATACATAAACACATTCTCACACATGTACACACACACTATACATAAACACATTCTCACACATGTACACACACACACTATACATAAACACATTCTAACACATGTACACACACACACTATACATAAACACATTCTCACACATGTACACACACACACTATACATAAACACATTCTAACACATGTACACACACACACTATACATAAACACATTCTCACACATGCACACACACTATACATGAACACATTCTCACACATGTACACACACTATACATAAACACATTCTCACACATGTACACACACACACTATACATAAACACATTCTCACACATGTACACACACACATTGTAGATAAACACATTTTCTCATACATGTACACACACACACTATACATAAACACATTCTCACACATGTACACACACACACTATACATAAACACATTCTCACACATGTACACACACACACTATACATAAACACATTCTCACACATGCACACACACTATACATAAACACATTCTCACACATGTACACACACACACTATACATAAACACATTCTCACACATGCACACACACTATACATAAACACATTCTCACACATGTACACACACACACTATACATAAACACATTCTCACACATGTACACACACACACTATACATAAACACATTCTCACACATGTACACACACACACTATACATAAACACATTCTCACACATGCACACACACTATACATAAACACATTCTCACACATGTACACACACACACACTATACATAAACACATTCTCACACATGCACACACACTATACATAAACACATTCTCACACATGCACACACACTATACATAAACACATTCTCATACAAGTTCACACACACACATTATTCATAAACACATTCTCACACATGTACACACACTATACATAACACATTCTCACACATGTACACACACACATTGTAGATAAACACATTCTCACACATGTACACACACACACTATACATAAACACATTCTCACACATGTACACACACACACTATACATAAACACATTCTCACACATGTACACACACACACACTATACATAAACACATTCTCACACATGTACACACACACACTATACATAAACATATTCTCACACATGTACACACACACACTATACATAAACACATTCTCACACATGCACACACACTATACATAAACACATTCTCACACATGCACACACACTATACATGAACACATTCTCACACATGTACACACACTATACATAAACACATTCTCACACATGTACACACACACACTATACATAAACACATTCTCACACATGTACACACACACATTGTAGATAAACACATTTTCTCATACATGTACACACACACACTATACATAAACACATTCTCACACATGTACACACACACTATACATAAACACATTCTCACACATGTACACACACACACTATACATAAACACATTCTCACACATGCACACACACTATACATAAACACATTCTCACACATGTACACACACACACTATACATAAACACATTCTCACACATGCACACACACTATACATAAACACATTCTCACACATGTACACACACACACTATACATAAACACATTCTCACACATGTACACACACACACTATACATAAACACATTCTCACACATGTACACACACACACTATACATAAACACATTCTCACACATGCACACACACTATACATAAACACATTCTCACACATGTACACACACACACACTATACATAAACACATTCTCACACATTCACACACACTATACATAAACACATTCTCACACATGCACACACACTATACATAAACACATTCTCATACAAGTTCACACACACACATTATTCATAAACACATTCTCACACATGTACACACACTATACATAAACACATTCTCACACATGTACACACACACATTGTAGATAAACACATTCTCACACATGTACACACACTATACATAAACACATTCTCACACATTTACACACACACACTATACATAAACACATTCTCACACATGTACACACACACACACTATACATAAACACATTCTCACACATGTACACACACACACTATACATAAACATATTCTCACACATGTACACACACACACACTATACATAAACACATTCTCACACATGCACACACACTATACATAAACACATTCTCACACATGTACACACACACTATACATAAACACATTCTCACACATGCACACACACTATACATAAACACATTCTCACACATGCACACACACTATACATAAACACATTCTCACACATGTACACACACACACTATACATAAACACATTCTCACACATGTACACACACACACTATACATAAACACATTCTCACACATGCACACACACTATACATAAACACATTCTCACACATGCACACACACTATACATAAACACATTCTCACACATGTACACACACACACTATACATAAACACATTCTCACACATGTACACACACACACTATACATAAACACATTCTCACACATGCACACACACTATACATAAACACATTCTCACACATGTACACACACACACACTATACATAAACACATTCTCACACATGCACACACACTATACGTAAACACATTCTCACACATGCACACACACTATACATAAACACATTCTCATACAAGTTCACACACACACATTATTCATAAACACATTCTCACACATGTACACACACACACTATACGTAAACACATTTTAACACATTTACACACACACACACACTATGGGGCATATATATCATGCTCCGTCTAAAGATGGAAAAATTTGAATGAATTCGTTTTGGATTCTTTTCGGATTCATTCGGATTCGAATAAATTTGTCTGGATTCGGTTCGATTCGGAAATTCTGAATTTTGGTATGTGTTAGGTGGGATGTGCTGTGTATTAGACTAGTATTATGTACTGTATATTAGGTGTAACCCATAGCAGAGTGATATAACCTAATACACTGTACAATATTAGTGTAATCCATGGCCATCCGAATGTAACAAATAAATCCGAACTAATTTGTATTTATTCGGTATTACACACACATACACGTGTACACACACATACACTATACATAAACACATTCTCACACATGTACACACACACACACACATACAAACACTATACATAAACACATTCTCACACATTTACACACACACTATACATAAACACATTCTGCCCCTGCTTACCTTTAATCCTAATATAGATGCTAAACCTACTTCCCCCTCTCGCCCCCGCACAAGTAGAAATCTGCATACTGTGGACCCTCCCCAACTCTACAATCTTATTCAAATACGCCTCTCCCACACTTCCACGATATCCTCTCTGACCTTGCTATAACCCACTATAACAATACTCTCTCCGCTGCACTTGACACTCTCACTCCGCCTCAACCTCGCAAAGCCCCACGTCGTTGGCTCCAGCCCTGGCACTCCCAACAAACACGCCACCTACAAAAATGCTTCCACACTGCTGAACGTGCCTGGAGGAAATCCTGCTCTGAACCTGATTTCATGCACTGTAAGTTCATTCTTTACTCTTACATCTCTGCCCTTCACTTAGCTAAGCAAACCTACTTCTCTTCTCTTATATCCACTCACTCTTCAAACCTTAAAAGACTCTTCTTCATTTTCAAATGTCTCCTCTACCAACCTGCACCACCCCCGCATCTGCATTCAGTGCTCAAGACCTTGCTGACTATTTTTTCAATAAAACACTTGCCATCCGAAGAAACATCCCAACACAAACCTGCAATCTCCCAACTCTGCTCCCAGTCACCCCCTCTGCCACTCTCTGCACCCTCCTCCCAACCACTGAGAGTGAAGTGGTTTTCCTTTTGTCTTCCTCACATCTCACTACCTGCCCACTTGACCCTAGTCCTTCACATCTAATTCCTCCTCTGTCTCCCACCCTCACTCCGGCTCTTACTCACATATTCAACCTATCCCTTTCTACCAGCTCATTCCCTGCCTCCTTCAAAACATGCAAAGGTCACCCCATCCTCAAAAAACCCTCCCTTGACCCTAACTCTCCCGCAAACTACTGCCCCATATCACTGCTCCCGCTAGCTTAAAAATTCCTTGAAAAACTAGTTTTAAATCGCCTAACTCACTTCCTGTCCTCCAACTCATTGCTCGATCCCCTGCAATCTGGCTTCCGTCCCCAACACTCAACTGAGACTACTCTCACCATGGTTACTAACGATCTCGTTTCTGCTAAAAACAAAGGCTACTACTCTATACTCATCTTACTTGACCTCTCTGCTGCCTTTGACACTGTTGACCATCCCCTTCTCCTATGGACTCTCAGATCTCTTGACCTCTGTGACACTGCCCTCTCCTGGATTCACTCTTATCCCTCTAACAGACCCTTCTCCGTCTCTTTTGCTGGTGACTCCTCCTCTTTATTGCCTCTGTCTGTTGGAGTACCTCAAGGCTCTGTCCTGGGTCCTCTACTCTTCTCTATTTACACTTCCTCACTGGGTAAACTTATCAACAGCTATGACTTCAGCTATCACCTCTATGCTGATGATACCCAGATCTACCTTTCCACCCCTGCACTCTCTCCTCCTGTCAATTCTCACATCAGCGACTGCTTATCTGGCATTTCCTCCTGGATGGCCTCTCACCACCTAAAAATAAACATGTCCAAGACCGAACTACTTCTTATTCCCCCTCTAACTCTACTCCAGTTTCTAATTTTTCTATCACTGTTGGCAGCACCACTATCTCCCCATCACCCCAAGTCCGCTGCCTCTGAGTCACGCTTGACTCAAATATGTCCTTCATTCCCCACATCCAACTGCTCTCTTCATCCTGCCGCAACCACCTACGCAATATCTCCAAAATTCGTCCATTTCTGAGTGTTGAAACTACAAAACAGTTAATCCACTCCCTGGTAATTTCCCGACTTGACTACTGCAACAACTTACTAACTGGCATCCCTCTCTCCCACCTCTCTCCCCTCTAATCTATCCTAAATGCATCTACCAGGCTAATCCACCTCTCGACACTCTGTTTCTGCTGCACCTCTCTGTGAGTCCCTTCACTGGCTCCCCATTCACAGCAGAGTTAAATTCAAAATTCTCACCCTGACCTACAAAGCTCTCACTAATGCTGCCCAACCCTACCTGTCCTCATTCATCAACAAATATACTCCTGCTCGACCCCTAAGATCCAACAATGACCTGCTTCTTGCATCCTCTACCATCACCTCCTCATGCTAGACTACAGAACCTCTCTCGTGCGGCACCAACCCTCTGGAACGTACTTCCTCGAGCTGTCAGACTTGCCCCTAACCTCTCCTCCTTTAAACGTTCCCTAAAGACTTTTCTGTTCAGGGAAGCTTATCACCCGACTTATTAACAAACTAACTTCACTTAATTAACAGTTGCCCTCTATCTCCTCACTAATATTCTCACCTTTGCAGTCCCCACCTCCTGTTTCCCATCCTCCTACCCATCTAGATTGTAAGTTCCCATGGGAATAGAGCCCTCAATCCCCCCCTGTATTTGTCTGTAAAATGTTGTCTTTTATTGTATTGTTTCTTCATTGTACTGTTATCCTTGCACCCCTGGGCAGCGCTGCGGAATCTGTTGGCTCTTTATAAATAAAGAGTAATAATAATAATTCTCACACATTTACACACACACTATACATAAACACATTGTCACACATGTACACACACACACATAAACACATTCTAACACATGTACACACACACACTATACATAAACACATTCTCACACATTTACACACACTATACAAAAAACACATTTTCACACATTTACACAAACACACTATACATAAACACATTCTAACACACACACACTATATATAAACACATTCTCACACATGTACACACACACACACACTATACATAAACACATTCTCACACATGTACAGACACTATTCATAAACACATTCTCACACATGTATGTTATGTTCTCTGTGTAGTCAGGAGTCAGGATTAGAACATTCAGTTGTATGCGGTTACCTTGTGTCTTACCTTGCACATATCATGGAGACTCTGCAGCAGGTACTTTAGACAAACGTTTATTCAGCTACAACCACATGGTTTCTTTACTAACAGGTTCATCAGTAAAACTAAACATGGCATCTGATGATGTCACAGAGACCCAGACACACCCAGAGGGTGTGGTGAGCTGAGCTTAAAGCTGCAGCACTTCTAAGATATAATGATGAGACAAGGTTAGTGCAAAGATACAGTAAAAGCTGCAGTAATCTTAATATCCCCTTTTATCTAAAAAAAAATAAAAAAATTATTAAAAATAAAATAAAAATAAAGAACAGACAGTGGATAATATTGTAACATACAACAAGTAATAGACATACATGTTTGTCACTAAACCATACACTTGAACTTAGAACAGTTTATCTGTATAGTCTATGTGCACAAGACCTAGGTCACAGCCTAGATTTTAGTCACAGTTATGTTTTCTCCGATAAGTCTGCCTTCGGATTAGGTCATTCCTTGCTGAATAATCTCCCACTAAATCCTCACATTGCCATCTGGAAGGTGGCCTTCTGTGTCTAGAGTGCCGGAGAGTATTTGGTTCAGGAGAAATTGTCTGTGGAGGAGTACCCAACGGTTGTTGATCACCTGTGATATTTTGTTGTTGGACTGAATAAATCTGAGGTTGATCTGTTTCAGTTATGTTCACTGTATTTTCATCTTTGGAAGACACAGGTGGGCACCACACTCCATGCCAGATATCCTCACCATCTGAATCTTTGGATATTTGTGTAGCTGGTTGAGATCTATGTCTCATTTGTTCTACATGGCGGGAAACTGTACCACCAGCTTGGAGTTTATCTTTAAACATTCTGTTGCCCATGCCTTGTATTATGACAGCTGGAATCCATTTATACTGGCCATGGTAGTTTCTAACCCATACGCTGTCATGAAGAACAAATTTCGAAACACTAGAAGTATTCAACTCTTGTTTAGAATGTTCTGGTCTAACTTTATCCATTGGAGTTCTCAGGCATCTTCCAAACATTAACATTGCAGTAGTGGCATGGGGAGTGTTTCGATAGTTAAACAAAAAGTTAGAGAGTTTGGATAAAATTTTGATTTGTGAGAGACAGCTAAGTGATGTTTTAAAGTTTGTACAAATCTTTCAGCCTGTCCATTAGAGGCTGGAAAATATGGAGCTGTCTTACAGTGTTTGATGTTATTTGTTGCTAGAAATGTTTCAAATTCCTGTGATATGAACTGTGGACCATTGTCTGAGACTAAATCTTGCAAACATACTGGAAAGAACGACAATGGTTTGTTGTGTTGTAGTACTTGACATTTGAACTACTTCTGGCCACTTGGAATGAGCATCCACAGCCACCAAATACATTTGTCCATCTACTGGCCCTGTAAAATCAACATGGATTCTTGTCCAAGGTTCATTTGGCCATGCCAAAGTTTTTGAGGTGTCCCTGCTGGAATTCCGCTGTGTCTGTGCACATGCATTACAAGCAGCTACATAAGAAGCAATATCTGTATCCAATTTAGGCCACCAAAAATATTCTTGTGCTCCTGGCATCATTTTTACTACACCCTGATGTGAGCTGTGTAGTAACTTTAATGCTAATTTTTGCAGTAAAGTTGGAATTATCACTTGAGACCCCCCATAACAGACAGCCTGAGTCATGGACAATTTCCTTCTTCCTTGTAAAATATGGCTGAAGGTCAGAGCGAACTGCTTTAGGCCACCCATGTTGAAAAAAAAACTTAATCTCCTGTAAGGTAGAATCAGAGCATGTGTAAGAAGCAATCACTTTGGAATTTATAATTAAAGGCTGTGGAGGGGTTTTTATGATTTCAGAAGATGCTGTCATGTGATGTACCATTGATAATCTTGAAAACATATCCACATTCATATGATCACTGTGGCATCAATATTTAATGGAGTAGTTGTAAGCCGCCAGCTGAAGTGCATAGCGCTGAAGTCGAGCAGCTGTTGTGTTGGAGATACCCTTCTGAGGGTGCAGAATGGACAAAAGTGGTTTATGATCCGTGATCAGAGTAAAAGGTCTGCCATATATATATATAAATGTGGAATTTCTTCACAGCCCAAATTATTGCTAAAGCTTCCCTATCAATCTGGGCATAATTTCTCTCAGATGTAGTTAAAGATCTGTACACAAAAGACACAGGATGTTCAGAAACATCAGGCATAATGTGTGAAAGTACTGTGCCAAAACCATATGGTGAAGCATCACAGGCTAGTACCAAAAGCTTCTTAAGGTCATAGTGGACAAGGAGTCTTGATTCCAGAAGAAGTTGCTTAGAGTGTTCAAATGCTTGTGTACATAAGTCAGTCCAGGCCCACTGTTTTTTTACTATCTAAAAGGCGGTGTAGTGGATATAGTAAATGATCCAAATTTGGTAAAAATCTGTGATAGTAATTGTCAGGGTTTCATCTTGTGTCATACTGTACCTTTAAGAAAGTGAACTCACTAGCCCTATTTAAGGCACCTCCCAACAGAACTCATTGCTTGGTAATTTGTTGCTCACGATAAGCTGCTTCTGAAGAGACCTAGCCGTTTATACAAACGTATTTACTTGCATTACTCTTTAAATTCAACTTGAGATTCTATTTGTTTGGATCTACCTGCTCAAGCTTTGACGTCGTTAAGAACCTTTCAGCGTTTACATCAGTCAGAAATCTTTCTGTGTCAGCTGTACTGAAGTTTGCTCTCTGCAGCGTGTGACGTCACGCCCGACATTCTCCCGCCGTAGCTGTGTCTCTGGATCTCTCTCTCTCACCGATGGGACTGTTTGCTGTCGGGTAACAGTATTACTCTGCTCAAAACCACTTCTCATAACACTGGTCTGTATATTTTGCATAATATGAACTGCATGTACTGCTACAACTTCATTGCTAATTGTAAGCTTGCCATACAAACTCTGTGAATTACGCTCACATGCTGGGGAATTATAATTGCTTTCTTGTTGCATTGGTTTACTAGTGACTTAAACTACTGTACTTTTCCCAGATAACTATTTCAAATACTACTATCTCTAACAAGGAGATATATTGCTACAATTTTGTTCATAACGGACTTCCTAAACATTCACTAATAAGTTTTCAAATTCACTTTCAAGCCTGCTTACAAATGACTGTCTGTATTATATCAACTACACCTGCTTTATAAAAACAACACAGTAACTTCACTTTCTGCTCATAGTTATATTGGACAAGTTTGGATGTAAAAGTATACATTCTCTAAGAGGACTATATTATATTCTCAGCTTGCTATTCATAACTAATCTGCTGTGTGACTGCTGGTGTGTTTGACAAGCTCATTGTATATATTTTAAGTTTGTCTGCTTGTGTGTCTGAATCAAGGCTCCTGCAGTAATTAACTCTCTCACCACATGTGAGTTGCCATCTCTGCTGCTAGCAGATTCTGTTGCGTGAAGGTTCCGTTTTCACTCAGCTACCCTGCTGTAGTGACCCTCAGATCAATGAGCATATCAGGGTTCCCTTAAGTTCAATCTGTGGGAATCCGAGGTTAGGTGTGAGACTGAGTGGTCCTACATTGGCAGAAAGCTGTTACTGTAGTATTAATCATTTAAACCAATCAAATCCTAACAGTAATTGAGCAACCCCAAATAAGAACGTAGCTGAGATACATTAACAGGGGTGGGAGCATGAACCAGCGCTTTCACTTTTTCAGCAGTTGTGTGTAGACCAGTCTTGTCCACTACATGTGCACAATATTCTAAACTCTCACGGAAGAACTCACACTTTCCATGTTAACTTTCAGTCCGAATTCCTGTAGGCGCTGTAAAACAGCTTCAAGATTGGCTTTATGATCAGCATCATTTTCACCAGTTATAAGTATGTCATCTAACATTCAGTGGGTATGTGCAATACCTGCTAGTATCTCATCCATTATTCATTGGCACACTGCAGGTGCTGGGGCAATTCCAAACACCATCCGCGTATACTGAAAAAGTCCTTTGTGAGTGTTGATAGTTAAAAAGGTATCCAAAATCTGGATTTAGCTCTAACTGTAAGTACGCTTGATGCAAGTCAATTTTTGTAAATTTTTCACCACCTGCCACAGAACTCAACAATTCTTCAATCCGTGGTAAAGGATACTGATCCACAAGTAATTGAGGTTTAAGGGCCACTCTGAAATCTCCACAGATGTGAATGTCCCCATTTTTTTTTCTAACAGGAACTATTGGGGAAGCCCATTCACTGCTAGAAACTGGAACAATAATCTCCTGATTTTATAGTCTTTCTGCTTCAATTTTAGGTTTAAGTGCAAATGGTACCGTTTGCACCTAAATGTTCTTAAACCGGCAGGCATTAATGATGTGTGATTTGTGTCACCGCATCTGTAACATGCTGTCTGTGGCCCTTGTCTAGCTGGATACTGTTTATTTAGGTGCATAATTGTATGAAATACATCTACTTCTTTTTCCTTATCACAAACTGCCTGTGCTGGGGCCTGGAGCATTTGTGCATCTTTAGTAGCAAGTTCCATGACTGTAGCTATTTCTATTGCACGCTTTAGTGTTAAATCATCTGCTAATAGTCTCTTTTGTACTGTAGAGTCCATGGGGGATATTTATCAAAGCCTCAACTATGCTGCATTCGCCAGCACCAATAGGCTTGCCTAACATTGCGGCAGCGGAACTGAATGCGATCTCCATATTTATAAAAAAAAAGCTGGCAAAAAGCCGCGCGCCAAGTACAGGGTGATGAGCATCGGACTGTTGTTAACTAACAGTCATCGATCTCGCTGCTATTTGGCTTTTTACCAACTTTATTTATACCCTAACACTAAACGCCGCCACTATACTAAAATGTTTAACCCCTATCCTGCCGCAACCTAAAGTTATTAACCCCTATCCTGCCGCTCCCTGACACCGTCGCAACCTAAATAAAATTTATTAACCCCTATCCCTCCACTCCAGGACCACGCTGCAACCTAAATAAAGTTATTAACCCCTATCCTGCCGCTCCCCGACACCGCCACAACCTAAATAAAATGTATTAACCCCTATCCCTCCGCTCCCGGACCCAGCCACAACCTAAATAAAGTTATTAAGCCCTATCCCTGCCACTCTCTGACCCCGCCGCCACTAAATAAATGTATTAACCCCTAAACCTCTGGCCTCCCACATCACTACCATTAACTAAACCTATTAACCCCAAAACCGCCAGCCCCCCACATCGCCATAAACTAAATTATGCTATTATCCCCTAAACCTAACAACCTGCTAACTTTACATTAAAATTACAACATCCCTATCTTAAATTAAATTGAAACTTACCTGTAAAATTAAAAGAAACTAATTCTGAACTATTAATTAACCTACCCTAACTATTATACTAAAATCACATTAAACTAGCAATTAAATTAACTATATTACATATTAAAAAACCCTAACCCTAATCAAATTATTTAAATCTACTATTAAAAATTACTAAATTACAAAAAAAATAAACGCTGAGTTACAAAAAAAAAAATACTAAATTACGAGAAAACAAAAACACAATATCACAAATAAAAATGAATTACACCTAATCTAATAGCCCTATCAAAATAAAAAAGACCCCCCAAAATAAAAAAAACCCTCGCTTACAATAAACTACCAATGACCCTTAAAGGGGCCTTTTGCGGGGCATTGCCCCAAAGAAATTAGCTCTTTTACCGGTAAAAAAAATACAAACACCCCCAACAGTAAAACCCACCACCCAACCAACCAACCCCCCCAAATAAAAAGCCTATCTAAAAATCCTAAGCTCCCCATTGCCCTGAAAAGAGCATTTGTATGGGCATTGCCCTTAAAAGGGCATTTAGCTCTTTTACCTGCCCAGACTCTACTCTAAAAAAAAAAACCACCCAAAAAAACCTTAAATAAACCTAACACTTACCCCCGACAATCCACGTACAGTTTTTGAAATTCTGCTTAAAGGATCCATCCAGCCAGCAAGAAGTCTATCCTGGCAGCAAGAAGTCTTCATCTGGGCGGCCTCTTCCCTCTTCATCCATCTGGTGAAGTCTTCATCCATGCGGCCTCTTCTATCTTCATCCATCCGACGTGGAGCGGGTCCATCCTGAAGACATCCGACGCAGAGCTCCTCTTCAATGCGGTCGCCGCTGTAAACTGGAACTTGAATGCAAGTGACTTCATCCAAGATGGCGTCCCTTGCATTCCTATTGGCTGAAAGGTTCCAATCAGCCAATAGGATTAGAGCTTCTAAAATCCTATTGGCTGTTCCAATCAGCCAATAGGATGAGAGCTCAATCCTATTGGCTGATTGGAACAGCCAATATGATTGAACTCTCATCCTATTGGCTGATTGGAACCTTTCAGCCAATAGGAATGCAAGGGACACCATCTTGGATGATGTCACTTGCATTCAAGTTCCAGTTTACGGTGGAGACTGTATTGAAGAGGAGCTCCGCGCCGGATGTCTTCAGGATAGACCCGCTCCACGCAGGATGGATGAAGATAGAAGAGGCCGCATGGATGAAGACTTTGACGGATGGATGAAGATGGTAGAGGCCGCCCGGATGAAGACTTCTTGCTGGCTGGATGGATCCTTCAAGCAGAACTTCAAAAACTGTAAGTGGATTGTCGGGGTTAGTGTTTAGGTTTTTTTCGGTGGGTTTTATTTTTAGACTAGGGTCTGGGCAGGTAAAAAAGCTAAATGTCCTTTTAAGGGCAATGCCCATACAAATGCCCTTTTCAGGGCAATGGGGAGCTTAGTTTTTTTTAGATAGGCTTTTTATTTGGGGGGTTGGTTGGTTGGGTGGTGGGTTTTACTGTTGGGGGGTGTTTGTATTTTTTTTTTTACTGGTGAAAGAGCTGATTTCTTTGGGGCAATGCCATTGGTAGTTTATTGTAGGCTAGGGGGGGTTTATTTGGAGGGGGGCTATCTTATTTTGGTAGGGCTATTAGATTAGGTGTAATTAGTTTTTATTTTGGATACTGTGGGGGGTTTTTTCCGTAATTTAGTTTTTGGTTTTTTTTGTAACTTAGCGTTTATTTTTTTTTTGTAATTTAGTCATTTTTAATAGTAGATTTAAATAATTTGAGTAGGGTTAGGGGTTTTTAATATGTAATATAGTTAATTTAATTGCTAGTTTAATGTAATTTTAGTATAATAGGGTAGGTTAATTAATAGTTTAGAATTAGTTACTTTTAAATCTACAGGTAAGTTTACATTTATTTTAAGATAGGGATGTTGTAATTTTAATGTAAAGTTAGCGGGTTGTTAGGTTTAGGGGTCAATAGCTTAATTTAGTTTATAGTGATGGGGGACTGGCGGTTTAGGGGTTAATAGGTTTAGTTAATGGTAGTGATGTGGGAGGCCAGAGGTTTAGGGTTTAATAAGTTTATTTAGTGGCAGCTGAGTCCGTGAGCGGCGGGATAGGGGCTAATACATTTATTTAGTTGCGGCGGTGTTGGGGAGTGGCGAAATAGGGTTAATACTTATTTAGTTGCGGCAGGGTCCAGGAGCGGCGGAATAGGGGTTAATACATTTATTTAGCTGCGGCGGGGTCCGGGAGCAGCGGGATAGGGGTTAATACTTTTATTTAGGTTGCGGCGGGGTCGGGGAGCGGCGGAATAGGGGTTAATAACATTATGTAGGGTGCAGCGATGTGGGGGTGGCAGATTAGGGGTGTTTAGATTTAGGGCTTATGTTAGGTGTAAACGTTACTTGTTTTCTACCATATAAATCAATAGGATATCTGGCAGCATTGGACATAAGCTTTCGTTGCTTTCAGACTCCCATTGATTTCTATGGCATCCGCAGCCTCCAGGGTGGCGGATTGAAAACCAGGTACGCTGGGCCGGAATAGCCGCAAGCGTACCTGTTAACTATTTGATAACTTTTAAAAAGTGTCAAATAGTGCCGAATGTGTTTATTCGGGAACATATGTTATGACGTAAGCATCGATCTGTGTCGGATTGAGACCGGCGGATTGTATGTTACATCACAGATTTCAACTTTTGCCGGTCTGTAGGCTTCAATAACTAGGTTGTGTCATGATCCGATCATTGCCGTGTCGCTGCGGCTCCCGGATCCCTCTCTGTACTTGCGCATCACGTTGCCTAGCAACGTGACGCGGCCTTCCTGTTTCCTGCCTTCTACGTCATCAGGCTTTTAAAAGCCTCGGCGGGACTTCACTCCAGTGCTCGTTTGTTGTTAGCGTTCCTGCTTTCCTTCCTGGCTTGTGAGTATACTTGATTAAAGGGACCCAGACCATTGCTTTGCCTGACTACTCTGCTGCCTCATCCTTATACTTGATTAAAGGGACACAGACCATTGCTTTGCCTGACCACTCTGCCGCCTCATCCTTATACTTGATTAAAGGGACACAGACCATTGCTTTGCCTGACTACTCTGCTGCCTCATCCTTATACTTGATTAAAGGGACACTGACCATTGCTTTGCCTGACCACTCTACCGCCTCGTCCTTATACTTGATTAAAGGGACATAGACCATTGCATTGCCTGACCAATCTGCTGCCTCATCCTTGTACGTGATTAAAAGGACATTGTCCACTACTTCATTCGATCTCTCAACTGCCTTATCCTCTGCCTGTTTTAAAACTCCAACCTGAATACCTGCATCTGTGAGTACAGTTTTCTTTTTCTACAAATTAACCTGTTCATTTTTATTCCTGAGTGGGTCACGTCCTGGTTTCCTCTCAGCGTGCTAGCATGTGTTTATTTTTTCACGCTAGCAGTTAGGTCCAATCCAGAACTGATTCTATACGACTGACAGGTCGGATCAAGCTTGCAACAATTACGCTGCAGAATTCCAGTTTATTTGCAGTGGACGGCATGATAAATATCCCCCCATGAGTCTAATAACAAACATATCACATAAAGCAGTGTTTAAATAATCCCCAAATCTGCAGGTACTTGCTAGTTGTTTTAAACTGATCACAAAAGTTTTAATGTCCTCATGCTGCAATTACTTGCGTGTGTAAAACTTAAAGCGTTCTGCTATCTCTAGAGGCAGTGGTAAGATAACAGGCAAATCAGGTCAGACAGAGGTTTAGCATTAGGTATATCTGGTGAGAGAATGTCCCTTAATGTAGTGTAAGCTGCTGAGCCTATAGTTGTCAGAAACACAGCCACTTGCTTATCAGCTCCTATGTTATTTGCTGTACAATATAGTTCAAACTGTTCAACCCATGTGTCCCATCTGTCTGTGTCTGGTGCATACACAGGTAGCATGCCAATAAGTGCCATTATAGGATCAGACCACAGATCCTCATCGCCAGCTGTTATGTTCTCTGTGTAGTCAGGATTAGAACATTCAGTTTTGTGCTGTTACCTTGTGTCTGATGTGTCTTGCACATATCATGGAGACTCTGCAGCAGGTACTTTAGACAAACTTTTATTCAGCTACAACCACATGGCTTCTTTACTAACAGGTTAATCAGTAAAACTAAACATGGCTTCTGATGATGTCACAGAGACCCAGACACACCCAGAGGGTGTGGTGAGCTGAGCTTAAAGCTGCAACACTTCTAACATATAATGATGAGACAAGGTTAGTGCAAAGATACAGTAAAAGCTGCAATAATCTTAACAATGTACACACACTATACATAAACACATTCTCACACATTTACACACACACACTATACATAATAAACACATTCTCACACATTTGCACTCACACTATACATAAACCCATTCTCACACATATACACACACACACTATACATAAACACATTCTCACAAATTTACACACACACTATACATAAACACATTCTCACACATTTACACACACACAAACATACACTATACATAAACACATTCTCACACATTTACATACACTATACATAAACACATTCTCAGAACATTTACACACACACACACAAACACTATACATAAACACATTCTCACACATTTTCACACACACACACACACACACACACTATACATAAACACATTCTCACACATTTACACACACACACACATACACTATACATAAACACATTCTCACACGTATACACACTCATAATATACATAAACCCATTCTCACACATTTACACACTCACATACACTATACATAAACACATTCTCAGAACATTTACACACACACACATACACTATACATAAACACATTCTCACACATTTACACACACACACACTATACATAAACACTTCTCACACATGTTCACACACACACACTATACATAAACACATTCTCACACATGTACACACACTATACATAAACACATTCTCACACATGTACACACACTATACATAAACACATTCTCACACATGTACACACAATATACATAAACACATTCTCACACATTTACACACACTATACATAAACACATTCTCACACATGTTCACTCACACACTATACATAAACACATTCTCACTCATGTACACACACACACTATACATAAACACATTCTCACACATGTACACACACACACACACTATACATAAACACATTCTAACACATTGGGCTCAATTAAATATGTGGCGTTGCCCGCAAAAGCCGCCGCCAACATTTTTTATGAGATTTTGGTATCCAATATACAGCTCCGCTTATAAACGCAGCACGTATATTTCACCCGTCGGCCGCAATTTTTACTCCCATAAGCTAACATGGGACTGCGTCACAAATCGGTATCCAATATTTAGCGCAAGGACTTACGTGGCGAAAATGGATACATTTTACTCCATTTTTACCTCGCCACACAAAGGCAGCCGCAGCAAGTCTTGTGTATGGGAGCACCGTCAGTCCTGTAACTGCCTGAAAATATAAACTAACACCTAACGCATGTGCAATATCTATCTATCTACCTGTCAACCGCAATCCCCCACCGCAATAACTAATAAAGTATATTAACCCCTATATCCGCGATCAAACCCACACCGCAAATAATAATTACATTATTAACCCCTATATCTGCCAACCCCAACATCGCAAACAACCTAATGTATCAACCCCTAATCCGCCATTAACCCACATCGCAAAGACCCTATTAAAACTATTAACCCCTAAACCACCATTAACCCATATTGCAAAGTCCTTATTAAAACTATTAACCCCTAAACCGCCATTAACCCACATTGCAAAGTCCCTATTACAACTATTACCCCTAAACTGCCATCCCCCACAATGCAAATAAATAATTAAATTACTAAGCATCCTAACCTAACACCCCCTAACATAACACCCCCTTAATTAACCCAAATTACCTCATTTAAAAAATACTAAAGTTACTAACTATTAAAATAAAAAACCTAACATTACTGTAAAAATAAAAAAACTAAGTTTAAATTAAGCTAACTTTTTGAAAAATAAATTATCAAAAATTAAAAAATTAAACCTAATCCCTATGAAAATAAAAAAGCCCCCCAAAATAAAAAAAAACCCTAATATAATGCTAAACTACCAATAGCCCTTAAAAGGGCTTTTTGCAGGGCATTGCCCTAAGTTAAACAGCTCTTATACATTAAAAATAAACAAAGTCCCCCCTAACAGTAAACCCCACCCCCGACCCACCAAACCCCCAAAATAAAAAAACTAACACTAATAAACCTAATCTACCCATTGCCCTTAAAAGGGCATTTAGCACTTTTAAGAATTGCCCATCCCTAATCTAAATAAACCCCCCCCAAAAAAAAAAGTTTTTAAAAAAAACCTAAGTCTAACCTCCAGGTTGGTACTCACGGTTCTTGAAGTCCGACGGAGAAGGTCATGTTCCAGGCGTTGAAGTCTTCTTCCATGCGGCGACCCCTTCTTTCTTCTTCCAGGAACAAGCCGGCGCGGAGTGCCCTGGAACTGAAGACTGGCGATCCTGGAACTGAAGAGCGGCAACCCTGGAACTGAAGACAGACGGCCGCGGAGCCATGGATCGTACACTGAATAGTGAATTCAAGGTACATGATTAAAGATTGCGTCCCTTGAATTCCTATTGGCTGATTTGATTCTTCAAATTCAAATCAGCCAATAGGATGAGAGCTACTGAAATTCTATTGGCTGTTCCAAACAGTCAATAGGATGAGAGCTACTTAAATTCTATTGGCTATTCAAATCAGCCGATAGAATTTCACTAGCTCTCATCCTATTGGCTGATTTGAACAGCCAATAGGATTTCAGTAGCTCTCGTCCCATTGACTGATTTGAATTTGAAGAACCTGCGATGTGGGTTAATACATTAGGTAGTTTGCGATGTTGGGGTTGGCAGATATAGGGGTCATATATATGTAATCTAGCCCATGTACACACACACACTATACATAAACACATTCTAACACATGTACGCACACACACTATATACTGTATAAACACATTCTCGCACATGTACACACACACACACTATACATAAACACATTCTCACACATGTACACACACTATACATAAACACATTCTAACACATGTACACAGACACACACTATACATAAACACATTCTCACACATGTACACACACTATACATAAACACATTCTAACACATGTACACACACACACACTATACATAAACACATTCTCACACATGTACACACACACACTATACATAAACACATTCTCACACATGTACACACACTATACATAAACACATTCTAACACATGTACACACACACACTGTCATTTCTCCCTTATTTTTTGATAAATGTATAGTGTGATACACTATCAGCAATAGACAGGGAATCAATCTCACACATGTACACACACTATACATAAACACATTCTAACACATTTACACACACATACTATGAGGCCGAATTAAAAAAAAAACCTAACATTACTTTAAAAATAAAAAAACTAAGTTTAAATTAAGCTAACATTATGAAATATAAAAAAAATCTAATATTACAGAAAATAATAAACAAATTATAAAAAAGTAAAAAATTAAACCTAATGCCTATGAAAATTGAAAGCCCCCCCAAAATAAAAAAAACCCTAATATAATGCTAAACTACCAATTACCCTTAAAAGGAATTTTGCAGGGCATTGCCCTAAGTTAAACAGCTCTTATACATTAAAAATAAACAAAGTCCCCCCCTAACAGTAAACCCCCCCTCACCCACCAAACCCCCCAAAATAAAAAAAAACTAACACTAATAAACCTAATCTACCCATTGCCCTGAAAGGGGCATTTGTATGGGCATTGCCCTTAAAAGGGCATTTAGCTCTTTTAACCCCTTAAGGACCAGCGACGTACCCTGTATGTCACTGGCCTTTTTTTGGGACTTGATTGTTTTATAGCGTGGTCTTGCCACCAGCGTTGAGACTGCTCTATTCCACAAAGCCTGCTGGAGGGAGGGCATTAATAGCGTGTTCTTGCTAGACTTGTGCTATTATGTCCTGAAAAAACCCTTAACGACCAGTGACATATAGGGTACATTGTGGTCATTAAGGGGTTAAGAATTGCTCATCCCTAATCTAATTAACACCCCCCCCCCCCCCCCCAAAAAAAGTTTTTTAAAAAAACCTAAGTCTAACCTCCAGGTTGGTACTCATGGTTCTTGAAGTCCGACAGAGAAGGTCATGTTCCAGGCGGTGAA